>NC_134354.1:307794516-307872171 GCF_048569485.1 Anomaloglossus baeobatrachus
ACACACACACACACACACACACACCCACCCTGATGGGGACCATGTGCCACACACACCCTGATGGGGACCTTGTGCCACACACACACACACACACACACACCCTGATGGGGACCATGTGCCACACACACACAATCACCCCTGATGGGGACCATAAGCCACACACAATCACCCCTGATGGGGACCATGTGCCACACACAATCACCCCTGATGGGGACCATGTGCCCCCCCCCCACACACACCCTGATGGGGAACATGTGCCCCACCCCCCCCCACACACACACAATCACCCCTGATAGACAATCATCCCTGATGGGGACCATGTGCCACACCCCCCCCTGATGGGGACCATGTGCCACACCCCCCCCCGATGGGGACAATTTACCACACACCCCCCCTGATGGGGACCATGTTCCACACACACACACACACACACACACACACACATCACCCCTGATGGGGACCATGTGCCACACACACCCCCTGATGGTGACCATGTGCCACACACACACCCACCCTGATGGGGACCATGTGCCACACACACACCCTGATGGGGACCATGTGCCCCCCCCCACACACACCCTGATGGGGAACATGTGCCCCACCCCCCCCCACACACACACACAATCACCCCTGATGGACAATCACCCCTGATGGGGACCTTGTGCCACACACACACACACACACACACACAATCACCCCTGATGGGGACCATGTGCCCCACACACACACACCCTGATGGGGACCTTGTGCCACACACACACACACACACCCTGATTGGGACCTCGTGCCCCCCCACACACACCCTGATGGGGACCAAGTGCCCCCCCCCCACACACACACACCCTGATGGGGACCATGTGCCACACACACACCCTGATGGGGACCATGTGCCCCCCCCCCCACACACACCCTGATGGGGAACATGTGCCCCACCCCCCCACACACACACAATCACCCCTGATGGACAATCACCCCTGATGGGGACCTTGTGCCACACACACACACACACACACAATCACCCCTGATGGGGGACCATGTGCCACACACAATCATCCCTAATGGGGACCATGTGCCACACACACAATCACCCCTGATGGGGACCATGTGCCCCCCCCCACACACACCCTGATGGGGAACATGTGCCCCACCCCCCCCCCCCCACACACAATCACCCCTGATGGACAATCACCCCTGATGGGGACCTTGTGCCACACACACACACACACACACACACACACACATCACCCCTGATGGGGACCATGTGCCGCACACACCCCCTGATGGGGACCATGTGCCATACACACCCCCTGACGGGGACCATGTGCCCCACACACACACGCACATACACAATCACCCCTGATGGGGACCATGTGCCCCTAACACACACACACCCACACCCTGATGGGGACCATGTGCCACACACACACCCTGATGGGGACCATGTGCCACACACACACAAATAACCCCTGATGGGGACCATATGCCACACACACACACACAATAACCCCTGATGGGGACCATGTGCCCCACACACCCCCTGATGGGGACCATGTGCCACACACACACACACACACACACACACACACAATCACCCCTGATGGGGACCATGTGCCACACACACACACACACACCCTGATGGGGACCTTGTGCCACACACACACACACACAATCACCCCTGATGGGGACCATGTGCCCCACACACACACACACAATCACCCCTGATGGGGACCATGTGCCCCACACACACACACCCTGATGGGGACCTTGTGCCCCCCACACACACACACACCCCCTGATGGGGACCTTGTGCCACACACACACCCTGATGGGGACCATGTGCCCCCCACACACACACCCTGATGGGGACCTTGTGCCCCCACACACACTAACCCCTGATGGAGACCTTGTGCCCCCCCCCCCCTCCCACACACACAATAACCCCTGATGGGGACCATGTGCCACACACACACACCCCCTGATGGGGACCATGTGCCACACACACACACACCCTGATGGGGACCTTGTGCCCCCCCACACACACACCCTGATGGGGACCTTGTGCCCCCCCCACACACACCCTGATGGGGACCTTGTGCCCCCCCCCACACACACCCTGATAAGGAGCTTGTGCCACACACACACCCTGATGGGGACCATGTGCCCCCCCCCCACACACACACACACCCTGAAGGGGACCATGTGCCACACACACACCCTGATGGGGACCATGTGCCCCCCCCCACACACACACACCCTGATGGGGACCATGTGCCACACACATACCCTGATGGGGACCATGTGCCCCCCCACACCCCCCTGATGGGGACCATGTGCCCCCCCACACCCCCCTGATGGGGACCATGTGCCACACCCCCCCCTGATGGGGACCATGTGCCACACACCCCCCCTGATGGGGACCATGTGCCACACACCCCCCCTGATAGGGACCATGTGCCACACCCCCCCCTGATGGGGACCATGTGCCACACACACACACAATCACCCCTAATGGGGACCATGTGCCACACACACCCCCTGATGGTGACCATGTGCCACACACACACACACACACACAATCACCCCTGATGGGGACCTTGTGCCACACAAACACAAATAACCCCTGATGGGGACCTTGTGCCACACACAATCACCCCTGATGGGGACCATGTGCCACACACCCCACCTGATGGGGATCATGTGCCACACACACCCCCTGATGGGGACCATGTGCCCCACACACCCCCTGATGGGGACCATGTGCCCCACACACACAATCACCCCTGATGGGGACCATGTGCCACACACACACACAATCACCCCTGATGGGGACCATGTGCCCCACACACACAATCACCCCTGATGGGGACCATGTGCCCCACACACACACAATCACCCCTGATGGGGACCATGTGCCCCACACACACACAATCACCCCTGATGGGGACCATGTGCCCCACACACACAAAATCACCCCTGATGGGGACCATGTCCCCCACACACACACACCCTGATGGGGAACATGTGCCACCCACACACACACACCCTGATGGGGACCATGTGCCACACACACACAATCACCCCTGATTGGGACCTTGTAGCACACACACACACAATCACCCCTGATGGGGACGATGTGCCCCACACACACACAATCACCCCTGGTGAAGACCATGTGCCACACACACACACACCCACACACACACACACACACACACACACACACCCTGATGGGGACCATGTGCCACACACACCCTGATGGGGACCATGTGCCACCCACACACACAAATAACACCTGATGGGGACCTTGTGCCACACACGCACACACAATCACCCCTGATGGGGACCTTGTGCCCCCCACACACACCCCCTGATGGGGACCTTGTGCCACACACACACCCTGATGGGGACCATGTGCCCCCCACACACACACCCTGATGGGGACCTTGTGCCCCCCCACACACACACCCTGATGGGGACCTTGTGCCCCCCCACACACACACCCTGATGGGGACCTTGTGCCCCCCCACACACACACCCTGATGGGGACCTTGTGCCCCCCCCACACACACACCCTGATGGGGACCTTGTGCCCCCCCACACACACACACCCTGATGGGGACCTTGTGCCCCCCCACACACACACACCCTGATGGGGACCTTGTGCCCCCCCACACACACACACCCTGATGGGGACCATGTGCCCCCCCCCCCACACACACACAACCTGATGGGGACCATGTGCCACACACACACCCTGATGGGGACCATGTGCCACACACCCCCCCTGATGGGGACCATGTGCCACACACCCCCCCTGATGGGGACCATGTGCCACACACCCCCCCTGATGGGGACCATGTGCCCCCCCCCACACACACCCTGATGGGGACCATGTGCCCACCCCCCCCACACACACACACACAATCACCCCTGATGGACAATCACCCCTGATGGGGACCATGTGCCACACACAATCACCCCTGATGGGGACCATGTGCCGCAAACACTCCCTGATGGGGACCATGTGCCATACACACCCCCTGATGGAGACCCTGTGCCCCACACACACACACATACACAATCACCCCTGATGGGGACCATGTGCCCCTAACACACACACATCCACACCCTGATGGGGACCATGTGCCACACACACACCCTGATGGGGACCATGTGCCACCCACACACACAAATAACCCCTGATGGGGACCATGTGCCACACACACACACACAATAACCCCTGATGGGGACCATGTGCCCCACACACCCCCTGATGGGGACCATGTGCCCCCCCCCCCCCCCCCCCACACACACACACAATCACCCCTGATGGGGACCATGTGCCCCACACACACACACACACACACACACACCCACACCCTGATGGGGACTATGTGCCCCACACACACACACACCCACACCCTGATGGGGACCATGTGCCACACACACACCCTGATGGGGACCATGTGCCCCCCACACACACAATCACCCCTGATGGGACCATGTGCCCACACACACACACACACACACACACACACACACCCTGATGGGGACCATGTGCCACACACACCCTGATGGGGACCATGTGCCACCCACACACACAAATAACACCTGATGGGGACCTTGTGCCACACACACACACACACACAATCACCCCTGATGGGGACCATGTGCCACACACACACACCCTGATTGGGACCATGTGCCACACACACACACCCTGATGGGGACCATGTGCCACACACAAACATCACCCCAGATGGGAACCATGTGCCACACACACAATCACCCCAGATGGGGACCATGTGCCACACACACACACAATCACCCCTGATGGGGACCATGTGCCACACACACACACAATCACCCCTGATGGGGACCATGTGCCACACACACACACACAATCACCCCTGATGGGGACCATGTGCCACACACACACACACACACAATCACCCCAGATGGGGACCATGTGCCACACACACACACACACACACACACACAATCACCCCTGATGGGGACCATGTGCCACACACACACACACACACACACAATCACCCCTGATGGGGACCATGTGCCACACACACACACCCTGTTGGGGACCATGTGCCACACACAAACATCACCCCTGATGGGGACCATGTGCCACACACACACACAATCACCCCTGATGGGGACCATGTGCCACACACACACACACATCCTGATGGGGACCATGTGCCACACACACACACACAAAATCACCCCTGATGGGGACCATGTGCCACACACACACACACACAATCACCCCTGATGGGGACCATGTGCCACACACACACACACAATCACCCCTGATGGGGACCATGTGCCACACACACACACACACACACACACAATCACCCCTGATGGGGACCATGTGCCACACACACACACAATCACCCCTGATGGGGACCATGTGCCACACACACACACATCCTGATGGGGACCATGTGCCACACACACACACATCCTGATAGGGACCATGTGCCACACACACACAAAATCACCCCAGATGGGGACCATGTGCCACACACACAATCACCCTTGATGGGGACCATGTGCCACACACACAATCACCCCTGATGGGGACCATGTGCCACACACACACACACACAATCCCCCAGATGGGGACCATGTGCCACACACACACACACACAATCACCCCTGATGGGGACCATGTGCCACACACACACACACACACACACAATCTCCCCTGATGGGGACCATGTGCCACACACACACACACAATCACCCCTGATGGGGACCAGGTGCCACACACACAATCACCCCAGATGGGGACCATGTGCCACACACACAATCACCCCTGATGGGGACCATGTGTCACACACACACACACACCCCTGATGGGGACCATGTGCCACACACACACCCCTGATGGGGACCATGTGCCACACACACACACACACCCCAGATGGGGACCATGTGCCACACACACACACACACACACACAATCACCGCAGATGGGGACCATGTGCCACACACACACACAATCACCCCTGATGGGGACCATGTGCCACACACACACACACACACACACACACAATCACCCCTGATAAGGACCATGTGCCACACACACACACACACACACAAACAATCACCCCTGATAAGGACCATGTGCCACACACACACACAATCACCCCTGATGGGGACCATGTGCCACACACACACAATCACCCCTGATGGGGACCATGTGCCACACACACACAATCACCCCTGATGGGGACCATGTGCCACACACACACACACCCTGATGGGGACCATGTGCCACACACACATCCTGATGGGGACCATGTGCCACACACACATCCTGATGGGGACCATGTGCCACGCACACACACACACACAAAATCACCCCAGATGGGGATCATGTGCCACACACACACACACACAATCACCCCTGATGGGGACCATGTGCCACACACACAATCACCCCTGATGGGGACCATGTGCCACACACACAATCACCCCTGATGGGGACCATGTGCCACACACACAATCACCCCTGATGGGGACCATGTGCCACACAAACACACAATCACCCCTGATGGGGACCATGTGCCACACACACACACACACAATCACCCCTGATGGGGACCATGTGCCACACACACACACACACACACAATCACCCCTGATGGGGACCATGTGCCACACACACACACACACAATCACCCCTGATGGGGACCATGTGCCACACACACACACAATCACCCCTGATGGGGACCATGTGCCAGACACACACACACACACACACACACACACACACAATCACCCTTCATGGGGACCATGTGGCACACACACACACACACACACACACACACAATCACCCTTCATGGGGACCATGTGGCACACACAATCACCCCTGATGGGGACTAAGTGCCACACACACACACACACACACAATCACCCCTGCTGGGGACCTTGTGCCACACACAAACATCACCCCTGATGAGGACCTTGTGCCACACACACAACCCCTGATGGGGACCATGTGCCACACACACACAATCACCCCTGATGGGGACCATGTGCCACACACAATCACCCCTGATGGAGACCGTGTGCCACACACAATCACCCCTGATGGGGACCGTGTGCCACACACAATCACCCCTGATGGGGACCGTGTGCCACACCCCCCCCCCTGATGGGGACCATGTGCCACACACACACACATCACCCCTGATGGGGACCATGTGCCACACACACCCCCTGATGGAGACCATGTGCCCCACACACACACCCACCCTGATTGGGACCTTGTGCCACACACACACACAGACACACACACACACACACACACACACATACCCCTGATGGGGACCATGTGCCACACACACACACACACACACCAACTGATGGGGACCATGTGCCACACACAATCACCCCTGTGTGTGTGTGGCACATGGTCCCAATCAGGGGTGATTGTGTGTGTGTGTGTGTGGCACATGGTCCCACACACAATCACCCCTGATGGGGACCTTGCGCCACACACACACACACACACACACAATCACCCCTGATGGGGACCATGTGCCCCACACACACCCTGATGGGGACCATGTGCCACACACACACCCTGATGGGGACCATGTGCCCCCCACACACACACACACCCTGATGGGGACCATGTGCCCCCCCCCACACACACAATCACCCCTGATGGGGACCATGTGCCACACACACACACCGTGATGGGGACCATGTGCCACACACACCCTGATGGGGACCATGTGCCCCCCACACACACACAATCACCCCTGATGGGGACCATGTGCCACACCCCCCCTGATGGGGACCATGTGCCACACCCCCCCCCCTGATGGGGACCATGTGCCACACCCCCCCCCCTGATGGGGACCATGTGCCACACCCCCCCCCTGATGGGGACCATGTGCCACACCCCCCCCCTGATGGGGACCATGTGCCACACCCACCCCCCTGATGGGGACCATGTGCCACACCCCCCCTTGATGGGGACCATGTGCCACACACCCCCCCCTGATGGGGACCATGTGCCACACACCCCCCCCTGATGGGGACCATGTGCCACACACCCCCCCCTGATGGGGACCATGTGCCACACACCCCCCCCTGATGGGGACCATGTGTCACACCCCCCCCTGATGGGGACCATGTGTCACACCCCCCCCCTGATGGGGACCATGTGCCACACCCCCCCCCCCTGATGGGGACCATGTGCCACACCCCCCCCCTGATGGGGACCATGTGCCACACACCCCCCCCTGATGGGGACCATGTGCCACACCCCCCCCCTGATGGGGACCATGTGCCACACACCCCCCCTGATGGGGACCATGTGCCACACACACGCACAATCACCCCTGATGGGGACCATGTGCCCCACACACGCACAATCACCCCTGATGGGGACCTTGTGCCACACACACACACACACACACACACATCACCCCTGATGGGGACCATGTGCCACACACCCCACCTGATGGGGATCATGTGCCACACACCCCACCTGATGGGGATCATGTGCCACACACCCCCCCCTGATGGGGACCATGTGCCACACACCCACCCCTGATGGGGACCATGTGCCACACACCCACCCCTGATGGGGACCATGTGCCACACACCCACCCCTGATGGGGACCATGTGCCACACACCCACCCCTGATGGGGACCATGTGCCACACACCCACCCCTGATGGGGACCATGTGCCACACACCCACCCCTGATGGGGACCATGTGCCACACACCCACCCCTGATGGGGACCATGTGCCACACACCCCCCCTGATGGGGACCATGTGCCACACCCCCCCCCTGATGGGGACCATGTGTCACACCCCCCCTGATGGGGACCATGTGCCACACCCCCCCCATTGATGGGGACCATGTGCCACACACCCCCCCTGATGGGGACCATGTGCCACACACCCCCCCCTGATGGGGACCATGTGCCACACACCCCCCCCTGATGGGGACCATGTGCCACACACCCCCCCTGATGGGGACCATGTGCCACACACACGCACAATCACCCCTGATGGGGACCATGTGCCCCACACACGCACAATCACCCCTGATGGGGACTATGTGCCACACAAACACAAATAACCCCTGATGGGGACCTTGTGCCACACACACACACACACACACACACACATCACCCCTGATGGGGACCATGTGCCACACACCCCACCTGATGGGGATCATGTGCCACACACCCCACCTGATGGGGATCATGTGCCACACACACACCCCCTGATGGGGACCATGTGCCCCACACACACACACACACACAATTACCCCTGATGGGGACCTTGTGCCACACACACACAATCACCCCTGATGGGGACCATGTGCCACACACCCCCCCTGATGGGGACCATGTGCCCCACACACACACACACAATCACCCCTGATGGGGACCATGTGCCCCACACACACACACACACAATCACCCCTGATGGGGACCATGTGCCCCACACACACAATCACCCCTGATGTGGACCATGTGCCCCACACACACAATCACCCCTGATGGGGACCATGTGCCAAACACACCCCCTGATGGGGACCATGTGCCCCACACACGCACAATCACCCCTGATGGGGACCATGTGCCCCACACACGCACAATCACCCCTGATGGGGACCATGTGCCACACAAACACAAATAACCCCTGATGGGGACCTTGTGCCACACACAATCACCCCTGATGGGGACCATGTGCCACACACCCCACCTGATGGGGATCATGTGCCACACACCCCACCTGATGGGGATCATGTGCCACACACACCCCCTAATGGGGACCATGTGCCCCACACACACCCCCTGATGGGGACCATGTGCCACACACACACAATCACCCCTGATGGGGACCATGTGCCCCACACACGCACAATCACCCCTGATGGGGACCATGTGCCCCACACACGCACAATCACCCCTGATGGGGACCATGTGCCACACAAACACAAATAACCCCTGATGGGGACCTTGTGCCACACACAATCACCCCTGATGGGGACCATGTGCCACACACCCCACCTGATGGGGATCATGTGCCACACACCCCACCTGATGGGGATCATGTGCCACACACCCCACCTGATGGGGATCATGTGCCACACACCCCCCCTCATGGGGATCATGTGCCCCACACACACCCCCTGATGGGGACCATGTGCCCCACACACACCCCCTGATGGGGACCATGTGCCCCACACACACCCCCTGATGGGGACCATGTGCCCCACACACACCCCCTGATGGGGACCATGTGCCCCACACACACCCCCTGATGGGGACCATGTGCCCCACACACACCCCCTGATGGGGACCATGTGCCCCACACACATCCCCTGATGGGGACCATGTGCCCCACACACACAATCACCCCTGATGGGGACCATGTGCCCCACACACACAATCAACCCTGATGGGGACCTTGTGCCACACACACACAATCACCCCTGATGGGGACCATGTGCCCCACACACACAATCACCCCTGATGGGGACCATGTGCCCCACACACACAATCACCCCTGATATGGACCATGTGCCCCACACACACAAAATCACCCCTGATGGGGACCATGTCCCCCACACACACAAAATCACCCCTGATGGGGACCTTGTGCCACACACACACAATCACCCCTGATATGGACCATGTGCCCCACACACACAAAATCACCCCTGATGGGGACCATGTCCCCCACACACACACACCCTGATGGGGACCATGTGCCACCCACACACACACACCCTGATGGGGACCATGTGCCACACACACACAAATAACCCCTGATGGGGACCATGTGCCACACACACACAATCACCCCTGATTGGGACCTTGTACCACACACACACACACACACACACACACCCTGATGGGGACCATGTGCCACACACACCCTGATGGGGACCTTGTGCCACACACACACACACACACACACCCTGATGGGGACCATGTGCCACACACACACAATCACCCCTGATGGGGACCATAAGCCACACACAATCACCCCTGATGGGGACCATGTGCCACACACAATCACCCCTGATGGGGACCATGTGCCCCCCCCCCCACACACACCCTGATGGGGAACATGTGCCCCACCCCCCCACACACACACACAATCACCCCTGATGGACAATCATCCCTGATGGGGACCATGTGCAACACCCCCCCCTGATGGGGACCATGTGCCACACCCCCCCCCGATGGGGACAATTTACCACACACCCCCCCTGATGGGGACCATGTTCCACACACACACACACACACACACACACACACACATCACCCCTGATGGGGACCATGTGCCACACACACCCCCCTGATGGTGACCATGTGCCACACACACACCCACCCTGATGGGGACCATGTGCCACACACACACCCTGATGGGGACCATGTGCCCCCCCCCACACACACCCTGATGGGGAACATGTGCCCCACCCCCCCCCCACACACACACAATCACCCCTGATGGACAATCACCCCTGATGGGGACCTTGTGCCACACACACACACACACACACACACACACAATCACCCCTGATGGGGACCATGTGCCCCACACACACACACCCTGATGGGGACCTTGTGCCACACACACACACACACACCCTGATTGGGACCTCGTGCCCCCCCACACACACCCTGATGGGGACCAAGTGCCCCCCCCCCACACACACACACACCCTGATGGGGACCATGTGCCACACACACACCCTGATGGGGACCATGTGCCCCCCCCCCACACACACCCTGATGGGGAACATGTGCCCCACCCCCCCACACACACACAATCACCCCTGATGGACAATCACCCCTGATGGGGACCTTGTGCCACACACACACACACACACACACAATCACCCCTGATGGGGACCATGTGCCACACACAATCACCCCTGATGGGGACCATGTGCCACACACACAATCACCCCTGATGGGGACCATGTGCCCCCCCCCCACACACACCCTGATGGGGAACATGTGCCCCACCCCCCCCCCCCACACACAATCACCCCTGATGGACAATCACCCCTGATGGGGACCTTGTGCCACACACACACACACACACACACACACACACACATCACCCCTGATGGGGACCATGTGCCGCACACACCCCCTGATGGGGACCATGTGCCATACACACCCCCTGACGGGGACCATGTGCCCCACACACACACGCACATACACAATCACCCCTGATGGGGACCATGTGCCCCTAACACACACACACCCACACCCTGATGGGGACCATGTGCCACACACACACCCTGATGGGGACCATGTGCCACACACACACAAATAACCCCTGATGGGGACCATATGCCACACACACACACACAATAACCCCTGATGGGGACCATGTGCCCCACACACCCCCTGATGGGGACCATGTGCCACACACACACACACACACACACACACACACACACACACAATCACCCCTGATGGGGACCATGTGCCACACACACACACACACACCCTGATGGGGACCTTGTGCCACACACACACACAATCACCCCTGATGGGGACCATGTGCCCCACACACACACACACAATCACCCCTGATGGGGACCATGTGCCCCACACACACACACACAATCACCCCTGATGGGGACCATGTGCCCCACACACACACACCCTGATGGGGACCTTGTGCCCCCCACACACACACACACACACACACACACACACACCCACACCCACACCCTGATGGGGACCATGTGCCACACACACACCCTGATGGGGACCATGTGCCCCCCCACACACACAATCACCCCTGATGGGACCATGTGCCCCAGACACACACACACACACACACACACACACACACCATGATGGGGACCATGTGCCCCCCCCCCACACACACACACACACCCTGATGGGGACCTTGTGCCACACACACACACACACACACACAATCACCCCTGATGGGGACCATGTCCCCCACACACACACACCCTGATGGGGACCTTGTGCCACACACACCCTGATTGGGACCTTGTGCCCCCCACACACACACACACCCCCTGATGGGGACCTTGTGCCACACACACACACCCTGATGGGGACCATGTGCCCCCCACACACACACCCTGATGGGGACCTTGTGCCCCCACACACACTAACCCCTGATGGAGACCTTGTGCCCCCCCCCCCTCCCACACACACAATAACCCCTGATGGGGACCATGTGCCACACACACACACCCCCTGATGGGGACCATGTGCCACACACACACACACCCTGATGGGGACCTTGTGCCCCCCCACACACACACACCCTGATGGGGACCTTGTGCCCCCCCCACACACACCCTGATGGGGACCTTGTGCCCCCCCCACACACACCCTGATAAGGAGCTTGTGCCACACACACACCCTGATGGGGACCATGTGCCCCCCCCCACACACACACACACCCTGAAGGGGACCATGTGCCACACACACACCCTGATGGGGACCATGTGCCCCCCCCCACACACACACACCCTGATGGGGACCATGTGCCACACACATACCCTGATGGGGACCATGTGCCCCCCCACACCCCCCTGATGGGGACCATGTGCCCCCCCACACCCCCCTGATGGGGACCATGTGCCACACCCCCCCCTGATGGGGACCATGTGCCACACACCCCCCCTGATGGGGACCATGTGCTACACACCCCCCCTGATAGGGACCATGTGCCACACACCCCCCCTGATGGGGACCATGTGCCACACACACACACAATCACCCCTAATGGGGACCATGTGCCACACACACCCCCTGATGGTGACCATGTGCCACACACACACACACACACACACAATCACCCCTGATGGGGACCTTGTGCCACACAAACACAAATAACCCCTGATGGGGACCTTGTGCCACACACAATCACCCCTGATGGGGACCATGTGCCACACACCCCACCTGATGGGGATCATGTGCCACACACACCCCCTGATGGGGACCATGTGCCCCACACACCCCCTGATGGGGACCATGTGCCCCACACACACAATCACCCCTGATGGGGACCATGTGCCACACACACACACAATCACCCCTGATGGGGACCATGTGCCCCACACACACAATCACCCCTGATGGGGACCATGTGCCCCACACACACACAATCACCCCTGATGGGGACCATGTGCCCCACACACACACAATCACCCCTGATGGGGACCATGTGCCCCCACACACACAAAATCACCCCTGATGGGGACCATGTCCCCCACACACACACACCCTGATGGGGAACATGTGCCACCCACACACACACACCCTGATGGGGACCATGTGCCACACACACACAATCACCCCTGATTGGGACCTTGTAGCACACACACACACAATCACCCCTGATGGGGACGATGTGCCCCACACACACACAATCACCCCTGGTGAAGACCATGTGCCACACACACACACACCCACACACACACACACACACACACACACCCTGATGGGGACCATGTGCAACACACACCCTGATGGGGACCATGTGCCACCCACACACACAAATAACACCTGATGGGGACCTTGTGCCACACACGCACACACAATCACCCCTGATGGGGACCTTGTGCCCCCCACACACACCCCCTGATGGGGACCTTGTGCCACACACACACCCTGATGGGGACCATGTGCCCCCCACACACACACCCTGATGGGGACCTTGTGCCCCCCCACACACACACCCTGATGGGGACCTTGTGCCCCCCCACACACACACCCTGATGGGGACCTTGTGCCCCCCCACACACACACCCTGATGGGGACCTTGTGCCCCCCCACACACACACACCCTGATGGGGACCTTGTGCCCCCCCACACACACACACCCTGATGGGGACCTTGTGCCCCCCCACACACACACACCCTGATGGGGACCATGTGCCCCCCCCCCCCCACACACACACAACCTGATGGGGACCATGTGCCACACACACACCCTGATGGGGACCATGTGCCACACACACCCCCTGATGGGGACCATGTGCCACACACCCCCCCTGATGGGGACCATGTGCCACACACCCCCCCTGATGGGGACCATGTGCCCCCCCCACACACACCCTGATGGGGACCATGTGCCCACCCCCCCCCCACACACACACACAATCACCCCTGATGGACAATCACCCCTGATGGGGACCATGTGCCACACACAATCACCCCTGATGGGGACCATGTGCCGCAAACACTCCCTGATGGGGACCATGTGCCATACACACCCCCTGATGGAGACCCTGTGCCCCACACACACACACATACACAATCACCCCTGATGGGGACCATGTGCCCCTAACACACACACATCCACACCCTGATGGGGACCATGTGCCACACACACACCCTGATGGGGACCATGTGCCACCCACACACACACAATAACCCCTGATGGGGACCATGTGCCCCACACACCCCCTGATGGGGACCATGTGCCCCCCCCCCCCACACACACACACACAATCACCCCTGATGGGGACCATGTGCCCCACACACACACACACACACCCACACCCTGATGGGGACTATGTGCCCCACACACACACACACCCACACCCTGATGGGGACCATGTGCCACACACACACCCTGATGGGGACCATGTGCCCCCCACACACACAATCACCCCTGATGGGACCATGTGCCCACACACACACACACACACACACACACACACACCCTGATGGGGACCATGTGCCACACACACCCTGATGGGGACCATGTGCCACCCACACACACACACAATCACCCCTGATGGGGACCATGTGCCACACACACACACCCTGATTGGGACCATGTGCCACACACACACACCCTGATGGGGACCATGTGCCACACACAAACATCACCCCAGATGGGAACCATGTGCCACACACACAATCACCCCAGATGGGGACCATGTGCCACACACACACACAATCACCCCTGATGGGGACCATGTGCCACACACACACACACAATCACCCCTGATGGGGACCATGTGCCACACACACACACACAATCACCCCTGATGGGGACCATGTGCCACACACACACACACACACACACACAATCACCCCAGATGGGGACCATGTGCCACACACACACACACACACAATCACCCCTGATGGGGACCATGTGCCACACACACACACACACACACACACAATCACCCCTGATGGGGACCATGTGCCACACACACACACCCTGTTGGGGACCATGTGCCACACACAAACATCACCCCTGATGGGGACCATGTGCCACACACACACACAATCACCCCTGATGGGGACCATGTGCCACACACACACACATCCTGATGGGGACCATGTGCCACACACACACACACAAAATCACCCCTGATGGGGACCATGTGCCACACACACACACACAATCACCCCTGATGGGGACCATGTGCCACACACACACACACAATCACCCCTGATGGGGACCATGTGCCACACACACACACACACACACACAATCACCCCTGATGGGGACCATGTGCCACACACACACACAATCACCCCTGATGGGGACCATGTGCCACACACACACACATCCTGATGGGGACCATGTGCCACACACACACACATCCTGATAGGGACCATGTGCCACACACACACACACAAAATCACCCCAGATGGGGACCATGTGCCACACACACAATCACCCTTGATGGGGACCATGTGCCACACACACAATCACCCCTGATGGGGACCATGTGCCACACACACACACACACACAATCCCCCAGATGGGGACCATGTGCCACACACACACACACACACACAATCACCCCTGATGGGGACCATGTGCCACACACACACACACACACACACACAATCTCCCCTGATGGGGACCATGTGCCACACACACACACAATCACCCCTGATGGGGACCAGGTGCCACACACACAATCACCCCAGATGGGGACCATGTGCCACACACACAATCACCCCTGATGGGGACCATGTGTCACACACACACACACACACACCCCTGATGGGGACCATGTGCCACACACACACCCCTGATGGGGACCATGTGCCACACACACACACACACCCCAGATGGGGACCATGTGCCACACACACACACACACACACACACAATCACCGCAGATGGGGACCATGTGCCACACACACACACAATCACCCCTGATGGGGACCATGTGCCACACACACACACACACACACACACAATCACCCCTGATAAGGACCATGTGCCACACACACACACACACACACACAAACAATCACCCCTGATAAGGACCATGTGCCACACACACACACAATCACCCCTGATGGGGACCATGTGCCACACACACACAATCACCCCTGATGGGGACCATGTGCCACACACACACAATCACCCCTGATGGGGACCATGTGCCACACACACACACACCCTGATGGGGACCATGTGCCACACACACATCCTGATGGGGACCATGTGCCACGCACACACACACACACAAAATCACCCCAGATGGGGACCATGTGCCACACACACACACACACAATCACCCCTGATGGGGACCATGTGCCACACACACAATCACCCCTGATGGGGACCATGTGCCACACACACAATCACCCCTGATGGGGACCATGTGCCACACACACAATCACCCCTGATGGGGACCATGTGCCACACAAACACACAATCACCCCTGATGGGGACCATGTGCCACACAAACACACAATCACCCCTGATGGGGACCATGTGCCACACACACACACACACAATCACCCCTGATGGGGACCATGTGCCACACACACACACACACACACAATCACCCCTGATGGGGACCATGTGCCACACACACACACACAATCACCCCTGATGGGGACCATGTGCCACACACACACACAGACACACACACACAATCACCCCTGATGGGGACCATGTGCCAGACACACACACACACACACACACACACACACAATCACCCTTCATGGGGACCATGTGGCACACACACACACACACACACACACACACACACAATCACCCTTCATGGGGACCATGTGGCACACACAATCACCCCTGATGGGGACTAAGTGCCACACACACACACACACACACACAATCACCCCTGCTGGGGACCTTGTGCCACACACAAACATCACCCCTGATGAGGACCTTGTGCCACACACACAACCCCTGATGGGGACCATGTGCCACACACACACAATCACCCCTGATGGGGACCATGTGCCACACACAATCACTCCTGATGGAGACCGTGTGCCACACACAATCACCCCTGATGGGGACCGTGTGCCACACACAATCACCCCTGATGGGGACCGTGTGCCACACCCCCCCCCTGATGGGGACCATGTGCCACACACACACACATCACCCCTGATGGGGACCATGTGCCACACACACCCCCTGATGGAGACCATGTGCCCCACACACACACCCACCCTGATTGGGACCTTGTGCCACACACACACACAGACACACACACACACACACACACAATACCCCTGATGGGGACCATGTGCCACACACACACACACACACACCAACTGATGGGGACCATGTGCCACACACAATCACCCCTGTGTGTGTGTGGCACATGGTCCCAATCAGGGGTGATTGTGTGTGTGTGTGTGTGGCACATGGTCCCACACACAATCACCCCTGATGGGGACCTTGCGCCACACACACACACACACAATCACCCCTGATGGGGACCATGTGCCCCACACACACCCTGATGGGGACCATGTGCCACACACACACCCTGATGGGGACCATGTGCCCCCCACACACACACACACCCTGATGGGGACCATGTGCCCCCCCCCACACACACAATCACCCCTGATGGGGACCATGTGCCACACACACACACCGTGATGGGGACCATGTGCCACACACACCCTGATGGGGACCATGTGCCCCCCACACACACACAATCACCCCTGATGGGGACCATGTGCCACACCCCCCCCTGATGGGGACCATGTGCCACACCCCCCCCCTGATGGGGACCATGTGCCACACCCCCCCCCTGATGGGGACCATGTGCCACACCCCCCCCCTGATGGGGACCATGTGCCACACCCCCCCTTGATGGGGACCATGTGCCACACACCCCCCCCTGATGGGGACCATGTGCCACACACCCCCCCCTGATGGGGACCATGTGCCACACACCCCCCCCTGATGGGGACCATGTGCCACACACCCCCCCCTGATGGGGACCATGTGCCACACACCCCCCCCTGATGGGGACCATGTGTCACACCCCCCCCTGATGGGGACCATGTGTCACACCCCCCCCTGATGGGGACCATGTGCCACACCCCCCCCCTGATGGGGACCATGTGCCACACCCCCCCCCTGATGGGGACCATGTGCCACACACCCCCCCTGATGGGGACCATGTGCCACACCCCCCCCCTGATGGGGACCATGTGCCACACACCCCCCCTGATGGGGACCATGTGCCACACACACGCACAATCACCCCTGATGGGGACCATGTGCCCCACACACGCACAATCACCCCTGATGGGGACCTTGTGCCACACACACACACACACACACATCACCCCTGATGGGGACCATGTGCCACACACCCCCCCCTGATGGGGACCATGTGCCACACACCCCCCCCCTGATGGGGACCATGTGCCACACACCCCCCCCTGATGGGGACCATGTGCCACACACCCACCCCTGATGGGGACCATGTGCCACACACCCACCCCTGATGGGGACCATGTGCCACACACCCACCCCTGATGGGGACCATGTGCCACACACCCACCCCTGATGGGGACCATGTGCCACACACCCACCCCTGATGGGGACCATGTGCCACACACCCACCCCTGATGGGGACCATGTGCCACACCCCCCCCCTGATGGGGACCATGTGCCACACCCCCCCCCTGATGGGGACCATGTGTCACACCCCCCCTGATGGGGACCATGTGCCACACCCCCCCATTGATGGGGACCATGTGCCACACCCCCCCCATTGATGGGGACCATGTGCCACACACCCCCCCTGATGGGGACCATGTGCCACACACCCCCCCTGATGGGGACCATGTGCCACACACCCCCCCCTGATGGGGACCATGTGCCACACACCCCCCCTGATGGGGACCATGTGCCACACACACGCACAATCACCCCTGATGGGGACCATGTGCCCCACACACGCACAATCACCCCTGATGGGGACTATGTGCCACACAAACACAAATAACCCCTGATGGGGACCTTGTGCCACACTCACACACACACACACACACACACACACACATCACCCCTGATGGGGACCATGTGCCACACACCCCACCTGATGGGGATCATGTGCCACACACCCCACCTGATGGGGATCATGTGCCACACACACACCCCCTGATGGGGACCATGTGCCCCACACACACACACACACAATTACCCCTGATGGGGACCTTGTGCCACACACACACAATCACCCCTGATGGGGACCATGTGCCACACACCCCCCCTGATGGGGACCATGTGCCCCACACACACACACACAATCACCCCTGATGGGGACCATGTGCCCCACACACACACACACACAATCACCCCTGATGGGGACCATGTGCCCCACACACACAATCACCCCTGATGTGGACCATGTGCCCCACACACACAATCACCCCTGATGGGGACCATATGCCCCACACACACACAATCAACCCTGATGGGGACCATGTGCCCCACACACACAATCACCCCTGATGGGGACCATGTGCCCCACACACACAAAATCACCCCTGATGGGGACCATGTCCCCCACACACACACACCCTGATGGGGACCATGTGCCACCCACACACACACACCCTGATGGGGACCATGTGCCACACACACACACACAAATAACCCCTGATGGGGACCATGTGCCACACACACACACACACACACACACACACACCCACCCACACCCTGATGGGGACCATGTGCCCCCCCCCACACACACACACACACACACCCCCACACCCTGATGGGGACCATGTGCCACACACCCCCTGATTGGGACCTTGTGCCCCCCACACACATACACACACACACCCTGATGGGGACCTTGTGCCACACACACACCCTGATGGGGACCATGTGCCCCCCACACACACACCCTGATGGGGACCTTGTGCCCTCCCCACACACACACCCTGATGGGGACCCTGTGCCCCCCCACACACACACCCTGATGGGGACCTTGTGCCCCCCCACACACACACCCTGATGGGGACGTTGTGCCCCCCACAAACACCCTGATGGGAACCATGTGCCCCCCCCCCCACACACACACACACCCTGATGGGGACCATGTGCCACACACACACCCTGATGGGGACCATGTGCCCCCCCCACACACACTCTGATGGGGACCATGTGCCCCCCCCACACACACACACAATCACCCCTGATGGACAATCCCCCCTGATGGGGACCTTGTGCCACACACACACACACACACACAATCACCCCTGATGGGGACCATGTGCCACACACAATCACCCCTGATGGGGACCATGTGCCACACACACAATCACCCCTGATGGGGACCATGTGCCACACACACAAACACCCCTGATGGGGACCATGTGCCCCCCCCCCACACACACACAAACACAAACACACACACACACACACATCACCCCTGATGGGGACCATGTGCCCCACACACACACACACATACACAATTACCCCTGATGGGGACCATGTGCCCCTAACACACACACACCCACACCCTGATGGGGACCATGTGCCACACACACACCCTGATGGGGACCATGTGCCACACACACACACACACACACTAACCCCTGATGGGGACCATGTGCCCCACACACCCCCTGATGGGGACCATGTGCCCCACACACACACACACGCACACACAATCACCCCTGATGGGGACCATGTGCCACACACACACACACACACAATCACCACTGATGGGGACCATGTGCCACACACACACACACAATCACCCCTGATGGGGACCATGTGCCACACACACACACACACCCACACCCTGATGGGGACCATGTGCCCCACACACACACACACCCACACCCTGATGGGGACCATGTGCCCCCCACACACCCTGATGGGGACCATGTGCCCCCCACACACACAATCACCCCTGATGGGACCATGTGCCCCAGACACACACACACACACACACACACACACACACACACCCTGATGGGGATCATGTGCCCCCCCCCCCCACACACACACACCCTGATGGGGACCATGTGCCACACACACACACACACACACAAATAACACCTGATGGGGACCTTGTGCCACACACACACACACAATCACCCCTGATGGGGACCATGTGCCCCACACACACACACCCTGATGGGGACCTTGTGCCACACACACCCTGATTGGGACCTTGTGCCCCCCCCCCCCACACACACACACACACACCCTGATGGGGACCTTGTGCCACACACACACCCTGATGGGGACCATGTGCCCCCCACACACACACCCTGATGGGGACCTTGTGCCCCCACACACACACACACACACACACAATAACCCCTGATGGGGACCATGTGCCACACACACACACCCTGATGGGGACCATGTGCCACACACACACCCTGATGGGGACCTTGTGCCCCCCACACACACACCCTGATGGGGACCTTGTGCCCCCACACACACACCCTGATGGGGACCTTGTGCCCCCCCACACACACACCCTGATGGGGAGCTTGTGCCACACACACACACACACACACACACCCTGATGGGGACCATGTGCCCCCCCCCCCCACACACACACACACACCCTGATGGGGACCATGTGCCACACACACACCCTGATGGGGACCATGTGCCCCCCCCACACCCCCCCTGATGGGGACCATGTGCCACACCCCCCCCCTGATGGGGACCATGTGCCACACACCCCCCCTGATGGGGACCATGTGCCACACACCCCCCCTGATGGGGACCATGTGCCACACACCCCCCCTGATGGGGACCATGTGCCACACACCCCCCCTGATGGGGACCATGTGCCACACACACATCACCCCTAATGGGGACCATGTGCCACACACACCCCCTGATGGGGACCATGTGCCCCACACACACAATCACCCCTGATGGACCATGTGCCACACACACACACAATCACCCCTGATGGGGACCTTGTGCCACACACACACAATCACCCCTGATGGGGACCATGTGCCACACACCCCCCCTGATTGGGACCTTGTACCACACACACACACAATCACCCCTGATGGGGACGATGTGCCCCACACACACACAATCACCCCTGATGGGGACGATGTGCCCCACACACACACAATCACCCCTGATGGGGACGATGTGCCCCACACACACACAATCACCCCTGATGAAGACCATGTGCCACACACACCCTGATGGGGACCATGTGCCACCCACACACACAAATAACACCTGATGGGGACCTTGTGCCACACACACACACACACACACACACAATCACCCCTGATGGGGACCATGTGCCCCACACACACACACCCTGATGGGGACCTTGTGCCACACACACACACACACACCCTGATTGGGACCTTGTGCCCCCCACACACACCCCCTGATGGGGACCATGTGCCCCCCACACACACACCCTGATGGGGACCATGTGCCACACACACACACACACACACACACACACACAAATAATAACCTGATGGGGACCTTGTGCCACACACACACACACACACACACACACACACAATCACCCCTGATGGGGACCATGTGCCCCCCACACACACACCCTGATGGGGACCTTGTGCCACACACACCCTGATTGGGACCTTGTGCCACACACACACACACACACACACACACACACACACACACACACCCTGATGGGGACCTTGTGCCACACACACACCCTGATGGGGACCATGTGCCACACACCCCCCCCCTGATGGGGACCATGTGCCACACACCCCCCCTGATGGGGACCATGTGCCACCCCCCCCCCTGATGGGGACCGTGTGCCACCCCCCCCCCCCTGATGGGGACCGTGTGCCACACCCCCCCCCTGATGGGGACCGTGTGCCACACCCCCCCCCTGATGGGGACCGTGTGCCACACCCCCCCCCTGATGGGGACCGTGTGCCACACCCCCCCCCTGATGGGGACCATGTGACACACCCCCCCCCCTGATGGGGACCATGTGCCACACACCCCCCCCTGATGGGGACCATGTGCCACACACCCCCGCCTGATGGGGACCATGTGCCACACCCCCCCCCCCTGATGGGGACCATGTGCCACACCCCCCCCCTGATGGGGACCATGTGCCACACCCCCCCCCCTGATGGGGACCATGTGCCACACCCCCCCCCCCTGATGGGGACAATGTGCCACACCCCCCCCCCCCTGATGGGGACCATGTGCCACACCCCCCCCCTGATGGGGACCATGTGCCACACCCCCCCCCCCTGATGGGGACCATGTGCCACACCCCCCCCCCCTGATGGGGACCATGTGCCACACACCCCCCCCTGATGGGGACCATGTGCCACACCCCCCCCCTGATGGGGACCATGTGCCACACCCCCCCCTGATGGGGACCATGTGCCACACACCCCCTCTGATGGGGACCATGTGCCACACACCCCCCCTGATGGGGACCATGTGCCACACACCCCCCCTGACGGGGACCATGTGCCACACACCCCCCCTGATGGGGACCATGTGCCACACACCCCCACTGATGGGGACCATGTGCCACACACCCCCACTGATGGGGACCATGTGCCACACACACCCCCTGATGGGGACCATGTGCCACACACACACACATCACCCCTATAGGGACCATGTGCCACACACACCCCCTGATGGTGACCATGTGCCACACACACACACACACACACACACACACAATCACCCCTGATGGGGACCATGTGCCCCACACACACACACAATCACCCCTGATGGGGACCATGTGCCACACACAATCACCCCTGATGGGGACCATGTGCCACACACCCCACCTGATGGGGATCATGTGCCACACACCCCACCTGATGGGGATCATTTGCCACACACCCCACCTGATGGGGATCATGTGCCACACACACCCCCTGATGGGGACCATGTGCCCAAAACCCCCACTGATGGAAACCATGTGCCACACCCCCCCCTGATGGGGACCATGTGCCCCCCCCCCCACACACACACACCCTGATGGGGACCATGTGCCCCACACACACACAATCACCCCTGATGGGGACCTTGTGCCACACACCCCCCGATGGGGACCATGTGCCCCACACACACACACACACACACACACACACAATCACCCCTGATGGGGACCATGTACCCCCCACACACAAAATCACCCCTGATGGGGACCATGTCCCCCACACACACACACCCTGATGGGGACCATGTGCCACCCACACACACACACCCTGATGGGGACCATGTGCCACCCACACACACACACCCTGATGGGGACCATGTGCCACCCACACACACACACCCTGATGGGGACCATGTGCCACCCACACACACACACCCTGATGGGGACCATGTGCCACCCACACACACACACCCTGATGGGGACCATGTGCCACCCACACACACACACACACCACCCCTGATGGGGACCATGTGCCACACACAATCACCCCTGATTGGGACCTTGTACCGCACACACACAATCACCCCTGATGGGGATGATGTGCCCCACACACACACAATCACCCCTGATGAAGACCATGTGCCACACACACACACCCTGATGGGGACCATGTGCCACACACACACACACACACACACACACACACACCCACCCCCTGATGGGGACCTTGTGCCACACACACACACTTTGATGGGGACCATGTGCCCCCCACACACACACCCTGATGGGGACCTTGTGCCCCCCCACACACACACTTTGATGGGGACCTTGTGCCCCCCCCCCACACACACAATAACCCCTGATGGGGACCATGTGCCACACACACATCCTGATGGGGACCTTGTGCCCCCCCACACACACACACCCTGATGGGGACCTTGTGCCCCCCCACACACACACACCCTGATGGGGACCTTGTGCCCCCCCACACACAATCACCCCTGATGGGGACCATGTGCCCCACACACACAATCACCCCTGATGGGGACCATGTGCCCCACACACACACACAATCACCCCTGATGGGGACCATGTGCTCCACACACACACAATCACCCCTGATGGGGACCATGTGCCCCACACACACACAATCACCCCTGATGGGGACCATGTGCCCCACACACACCCACATCCTGATGGGGACCATGTGCCACACACACACACCCTGATGGGGAGCATGTGCCCCCCACACATACAATCACCCCTGATGGGGACCATGTGCCGCACATACCCCCTGATGGGGACCTTGTGCCACACACACACAATCACCCCTGATGGGGACCATGTGCCACACACACACACAATCACCCCTGATGGGGACCATGTGCCCCACACACACACACAATCACCCCTGATGGGGACCATGTGCCCCCCACACACACACACACAATCACCCCTGATGGGGACCATGTGCCCCCCACACACACACACACAATCACCCCTGATGGGGACCATGTGCCCCACACACACACACACACAATCACCCCTGATGGGGACCATGTGCCACACACACACCCTGATGGGGACCATGTGCCCCCCACACACACACCCTGATGGGGACCATGTGCCCCACACACACACACAATCACCCCTGATGGGGACCATGTGCCCCACACACACACACAATCACCCCTGATGGGGACCATGTGCCACACACACACACACAATCACCCCTGATGGGGACCATGTGCCCCACACACACACACAATCACCCCTGATGGGGACCTTGTGCCACACACACACAATCACCCCTGATGGGGACCTTGTGCCACACACACACACACACACACACACACACACAATCACCCCTGATGGGGACCATGTGCCCCACACACACAATCACCCCTGATGGGGACTATGTGCCCCCTCCACACACACATCACCCCTGATGGGGACCATGTGCCCCACACACACACACAATCACCCCTGATGGGGACCATGTGCCCCACACACACAATCACCCCTGATGGGGACCATGTGCCCCACACACACACAATCACCCCTGATGGGGACCATGTGCCACACACACACACAATCACCCCTGATGGGGACCATGTGCCACACACACACACACACACACACACACACAATCACCCCTGATGGGGACCATGTGCCCCACACACACCCACATCCTGATGGGGACCATGTGCCACACACACACACCCTGATGGGGACCATGTGCCCCCCACACACACAATCACCCCTGATGGGGACCATGTGCCACACATACCCCCTGATGGGGACCATGTGCCACACACACACCCTGATGGGGACCATGTGCTCCACACATACACAATCACCCCTGATGGGGACCATGTGCCCCACACACACACACCACGCCTGATGGGGACCATGTGCCACACACACCCCCTGATGGGGACCTTGTGCCCCACACACACAATCACCCCTGATGGGGACCATGTGCCCCACACACACACACAATCACCCCTGATGGGGACCATGTGCCCCACACACACAAACACAATCACCCCTGATGGGGACCATGTGCCCCACACACACACACAATCACCCCTGATGGGGACCATGTGCCCCACACACACACACAATCACCCCTGATGGGGACCATGTGCCCCCCACACACACACAATCACCCCTGATGGGGACCATGTGCCCCACACACACAATCACCCCTGATGGGGACTATGTGCCCCCTCCACACACACAATCACCCCTGATTGGGACTATGTGCCCCCTCCACACACACAATCACCCCTGATGGGGACCATGTGCCACGCACACATCACCCCTGATGGGGACCATGTGCCACACACACACACAATCACCCCTGATGGGGACCATGTGCCACACACACACACAATCACCCCTGATGGGGACCATGTGCCACACACACAATCACCCCTGATGGGGACCATGTGCCGCACACACCCCCTGATGGGGACCATGTGCCATACACAATCACCCCTGATGGGGACCATGTGCCACACACACCCCCCTGATGGGGACCATGTGCCACCCACACACACAAATAACCCCTGATGGGGACCATGTGCCCCACACACACACACACCCACATCCTGATGGGGACCATGTGCCACACACACACACCCTGATGGGGACCATGTGCCACACACACACCCTGATGGGGACCATGTGCCCCCCACACACACAATCACCCCTGATGGGGACCATGTGCCCCACACACACACACACCCTGATGGGGACCATGTGCCCCACACACACACACACCACCCCTGATGGGGACCATGTGCCACACAACCCCCCCTGATGGGGACCATGTGCCACACACCCCCCCTGATGGGGACCATGTGCCACACACCCCCCCTGATGGGGACCATGTGCCACACACACACACACACACACACACACACACACACACACACACCACGCCTGATGGGGACCATGTGCCACACACACCCCCTGATGGGGACCTTGTGCCCCACACACACAATCACCCCTGATGGGGACCATGTGCCCCACACACACAATCACCCCTGATGGGGACCATGTGCCACACACACAATCACCCCTGATGGGGACCATGTGCCACACACACACACACACACACACACACACACACACAATCACCCCTGATGGGGACCATGTGCCCCACACACACAAAATCACCCCTGATGGGGACCATGTCCCCCACACACACACACCCTGATGGGGACCATGTGCCCCACACACACACACACCCTGATGGGGACCATGTGCCCCACACACACACACACCCTGATGGGGACCATGTGCCACCCACACACACACAATCACCCCTGATGGGGACCATGTGCCACCCACACACACATCACCCCTGATGGGGACTATGTGCCCCACACACAATCACCCCTGATTGGGACCTTGTACCGCACACACACACACACACACACAATCACCCCTGATGGGGACGATGTGCCCCACACACACACAATCACCCCTGATGAAGACCATGTGCCACACACACACACACACACACACACACACACACACCCTGATGGGGACCATGTGCCCACACACACACACACACACACACCCTGATGGGGACCATGTGCCACACACACCCTGATGGGGACCATGTGCCACCCACACACACACACAATCACTCCTAATGGGGACCATGTGCCCCACACACACACACACACACACACACCACACACACCCTGATTGGGACCTTGCCCCCCCCCCACACACACACACACACACACACACACACACACCCTGATGGGGACCATGTGCCCCCCACACACACACAATCACCCCTGATGGGGACCATGTGCCCCCCACACACACACACATCCTGATGGGGACCTTGTGCCCCCCCACACACACACCCTGATGGGGACCTTGTGCCCCCCCACACACACACACACCCTGATGGGGACCTTGTGCCCCCCCACACACACACCCTGATGGGGACCTTGTGCCCCCCCACACACACACCCTGATGGGGACCTTGTGCCCCCCACACACACACCCTGATGGGGACCTTGTGCCCCCCCACACACACACCCTGATGGGGACCTTGTGCCCCCCCCACACACACACAATAACCCCTGATGGGGACCTTGTGCCCCCCACACACACATCCTGATGGGGACCTTGTGCCCCCCCACACACACCCTGATGGGGACCTTGTGCCCCCCCACACACACACCCTGATGGGGACCTTGTGCCCCCCCACACACACACCCTGATGGGGACCTTGTGCCCCCCCACACACACACCCTGATGGGGACCTTGTGCCCCCCCACACACACACCCTGATGGGGACCTTGTGCCCCCCCCACACACACACCCTGATGGGGACCTTGTGCCCCCCCACACACACACCCTGATGGGGACCATGTGCCACACACACACACCCCCTGATGGGGACCATGTGCCCCCCCCCACACACACCCTGATGGGGACCATGTGCCCCCCCCCCCCCCCACACACACACACACACACAATCACCCCTGATGGACAATCTTCCCTGATGGGGACCATGTGCCACACACAATCACCCCTGATGGGGACCATGTGCTGCACACACCCCCTGATGGGGACCATGTGCCATACACACCCCCTGATGGGGACCATGTGCCCCACACACACACACACACATACACAATCACCCCTGATGGGGACCATGTGCCCCTAACACACACACACCCACACCCTGATGGGGACCATGTGCCACTCACACACCCTGATGGGGACCATGTGCCACCCACACACACAAATAACCCCTGATGGGGACCATGTGCCACACACACACACAAATAACCCCTGATGGGGACCATGTGCCCCACACACCCCCTGATGGGGACCATGTGCCCCACACACACACACAATCACCCCTGATGGGGACCATGTGCCCCCCACACACACACACACCCTGATGGGGACCATGTGCCCCACACACACACACACCCACACCCTGATGGGGACCATGTGCCCCACACACACACCCTGATGGGGACCATGTGCCCCCCACACACACACAATCACCCCTGATGGGGACCATGTGCCCCACACACACACAATCACCCCTGATGGGGACCATGTGCCCCACACACACACAATCACCCCTGATGGGGACCATGTGCCCCACACACACAATCACCCCTGATGGGGACCATGTGCCACACACACACAATCACCCCTGATGGGGACCATGTGCCCCACACACACACACCACGCCTGATGGGGACCATGTGCCACACACACCCCCTGATGGGGACCTTGTGCCACACACACACAATCACCCCTGATGGGGACCATGTGCCACACACACACAATCACCCCTGATGGGGACCATGTGCCACACACACACAATCACCCCTGATGGGGACCATGTGCCCCACACACACACACACAATCACCCCTGATGGGGACCATGTGCCCCACACACACACACAATCACCCCTGATGGGGACCATGTGCCCCACACACACAATCACCCCTGATGGGGACCATGTGCCACACACACACAATCACCCCTGATGGGGACCATGTGCCACACACACACAATCACCCCTGATGGGGACCATGTGCCCCACACACACACACACAATCACCCCTGATGGGGACCATGTGCCCCCTCCACACACACAATCACCCCTGATGGGGACCATGTGCCACACACACCCCCTGATGGGGACCATGTGCCACACACACACCACCCCTGATGGGGATTTTGTGCCCCACACACACCACCCCTGATGGGGATTTTGTGCCCCACACACACAATCACCCCTGATGGGGACCATGTGCCCCACACACACAATCACCCCTGATGGGGACCATGTGCCCCACACACACACACACACCACGCCTGATGGGGACCATGTGCCACACACACCCCCTGATGGGGACCATGTGCCCCACACACACACACACACAATCACCCCTGATGGGGACCATGTGCCCCACACACAATCACCCCTGATGGGGACCATGTGCCCCACACACACACACACACAATCACCCCTGATGGGGACCATGTGCCCCACACACACACACACCCCCTGATGGGGACCATGTGCCACACACACCCTGATGGGGACCATGTGCCACCCACACACACAATCACCCCTGATGGGGACCATGTGCCCCACACACACACACCCTGATGGGGACCTTGTGCCCCCACACACACCCTGATTGAGACCTTGTGCCCCCACACACACCCTGATGGAGACCTTGTGCCCCCCCCCTCCCACACACACAATAACCCCTGATGGGGACCATGTGCCACACACACACACACACACACACAATCACCCCTGATGGGGACCATGTGCCCCACACACACCCACATCCTGATGGGGACCATGTGCCACACACACACCCTGATGGGGACCATGTGCCCCCCACACACACAATCACCCCTGATGGGGACCATGTGCCACACATACCCCCTGATGGGGACCATGTGCCACACACACACACACACAATCACCCCTGATGGGGACCATGTGCCCCACACACACACACACAATCACCCCTGATGGGGACCATGTGCCCCACACACACACACACAATCACCCCTGATGGGGACCATGTGCCCCACACACACACACACACACAATCACCCCTGATGGGGACCATGTGCCACACACACACCCTGATGGGGACCATGTGCCCCCCACACACACACACCCTGATGGGGACCATGTGCCCCACACACACACACAATCACCCCTGATGGGGACCATGTGCCCCACACACACACACAATCACCCCTGATGGGGACCATGTGCCCCACACACACACAATCACCCCTGATGGGGACCATGTGCCCCACACACACACACATCCTGATGGGGACCATGTGCCACACACACACACCCTGATGGGGACCATGTGCCCCCCACACACACAATCACCCCTGATGGGGACCATGTGCCACACATACCCCCTGATGGGGACCATGTGCCATACACAATCACCCCTGATGGGGACCATGTGCTCCACACACACACAATCACCCCTGATGGGGACCATGTGCCCCACACACACACACCACGCCTGATGGGGACCATGTGCCACACACACCCCCTGATGGGGACCTTGTGCCCCACACACACACCCCCTGATGGGGACCTTGTGCCCCACACACACAATCACCCCTGATGGGGACCATGTGCCCCACACACACAATCACCCCTGATGGGGACCATGTGCCACACACACACACACAATCACCCCTGATGGGGACCATGTGCCACACACCCCCCCCCTGATGTGGACCATGTGCCACACACCCCCCCTGATGGGGACCATGTGCCACACCCCCCCCTGATGGGGACCTTGTGCCACACACACACACACAATCACCCCTGATGGGGACCTTGTGCCCCACACACACACACACACAATCACCCCTGATGGGGACCATGTGCCCCACACACACACACACCCCCTGATGGGGACCATGTGCCACACACACCCTGATGGGGACCATGTGCCACCCACACACACAATCACCCCTGATGGGGACCTTGTGCCCCACACACACAATCACCCCTGATGGGGACCATGTGCCCCACACACACAATCACCCCTGATGGTGACCATGTGCCCCACACACAATCACCCCTGATGGGGACCATGTGCCACACACACAATCACCTCTGATGGGGACCATGTGCCACACACACACACACAAAATCACCCCTGATGGGGACCATGTCCCCCACACACACACACCCTGATGGGGACCATGTGCCCCACACACACACACCCTGATGGGGACCTTGTGCCCCCCCACACACACATCCTGATGGGGACCTTGTGCCCCCCCACACACACACCCTGATGGGGACCTTGTGCCCCCCCACACACACACCCTGATGGGGACCTTGTGCCCCCCCACACACACACCCTGATGGGGACCTTGTGCCCCCCCACACACACACCCTGATGGGGACCTTGTGCCCCCCACACACACATCCTGATGGGGACCTTGTGCCCCCCACACACACATCCTGATGGGGACCTTGTGCCCCCCCACACACACCCTGATGGGGACCTTGTGCCCCCCCACACACACACCCTGATGGGGACCTTGTGCCCCCCCACACACACACCCTGATGGGGACCTTGTGCCCCCCCACACACACACCCTGATGGGGACCTTGTGCCCCCCCACACACACACCCTGATGGGGACCTTGTGCCCCCCCACACACACACCCTGATGGGGACCTTGTGCCCCCCCACACACACACCCTGATGGGGACCTTGTGCCCCCCCACACACACACCCTGATGGGGACCCTGTGCCCCCCCACACACACACCCTGATGGGGACCTTGTGCCCCCCCACACACACACCCTGATGGGGACCTTGTGCCCCCCCACACACACCCCCTGATGGGGACCTTGTGCCCCCCCACACACACACCCTGATGGGGACCATGTGCCACACACACACACACCCTGATGGGGACCATGTGCCCCCCCCCCCCACACACACCCTGATGGGGACCATGTGCCCCCCCCCCCCCCCACACACAATCACCCCTGATGGACAATCACCCCTGATGGGGACCATGTGCTGCACACACCCCCTGATGGGGACCATGTGCCATACACACCCCCTCATGGGGACCATGTGCCCCACACACACACACACATACACAATCACCCCTGATGGGGACCATGTGCCCCTAACACACACACACCCACACCCTGATGGGGACCATGTGCCACACACACACCCTGATGGGGACCATGTGCCACCCACACACACAAATAACCCCTGATGGGGACCATGTGCCCCACACACCCCCTGATGGGGACCATGTGCCACACACACACACACACACACACACACACAATCACCCCTGATGGGGACCATGTGCCCCCCACACACACACACACCCTGATGGGGACCATGTGCCCCACACACACAATCACCCCTGATGGGGACCATGTGCCCCCCACACACACACAATCACCCCTGATGGGACCATGTGCCCCAGACACACAATCACAAATCACCCCTGATGGGGACCATGTGCCCCCCCCCCACACACACACACAATCACCCCTGATGGGGACCATGTGCCCCACACACACAATCACAAATCACCCCTGATGGGGACCATGTGCCCCACACACACACACACAATCACCCCTGATGGGGACCATGTGCCCCACACACACACACACACAATCACCCCTGATGGGGACCATGTGCCACACACACCCTGATGAGGACCATGTGCCACCCACACACACAATCACCCCTGATGGGGACCATGTGCCCCCCACACACACAATCACCCCTGATGGGACCATGTGCCCCAGACACACACACACACCCACACCCTGATGGGGACCATGTGCCCCCCCCCCCCACACACACACAATCACCCCTGATGGGGACCATGTGCCCCACACACACAATCACAAATCACCCCTGATGGGGACCATGTGCCCCACACACACACACACAATCACCCCTGATGGGGACCATGTGCCCCACACACACACACACAATCACCCCTGATGGGGACCATGTGCCCCACACACACACACACACAATCACCCCTGATGGGGACCATGTGCCCCACACACACACACACAATCACCCCTGATGGGGACCATGTGCCCCACACACACACACAATCACCCCTGATGGGGACCATGTGCCCCACACACACACACACACAATCACCCCTGATGGGGACCATGTGCCACACACACAATCACCCCTGATGGGGACCATGTGCCGCACACACACCCTGATGGGGACCATGTGCCACCCACACACACACACCCACACCCTGATGGGGACCATGTGCCCCCCATACACACAATCACCCCTGATGGGGACCATGTGCCACACACAATCACCCCTGATGGGGACCATGTGCCCCACACACACACACACAATCACCCCTGATGGGGACCATGTGCCCCCCACACACACACACAATCACCCCTGATGGGGACCATGTGCCCCCCACACACCCTGATTGGGACCATGTGCCCCCTCCACACACACAATCACCCCTGATGGGGAGCATGTGCCACACACACCCCCTGATGGGGACCATGTGCCACACACACCCCCTGATGGGGACCATGTGCCACACACCCCCTGATGGGGACCATGTGCCCCACACACACACAATCACCCCTGATGGGGACCATGTGCCCCACACACACACAATCACCCCTGATGGGGACCATGTGCCCCACACACACACAATCACCCCTGATGGGGACCATGTGCCCCACACACACACAATCACCCCTGATGGGGACCATGTGCCCCACACACACACAATCACCCCTGATGGGGACCATGTGCCCCACACACACACAATCACCCCTGATGGGGACCATGTGCCCCACACACACACAATCACCCCTAATGGGGACCATGTGCCCCACACACACACACACACAATCACCCCTGATGGGGACCATGTGCCACTCACACCCCCTGATGGGGACCATGTGCCACACACACACACACACACCACCCCTGATGGGGATTTTGTGCCCCACACACACACAATCACCCCTGATGGGGACCATGTGCCCCACACACACACACCACGCCTGATGGGGACCATGTGCCACACACACCCCCACACACACACAAAATCACCCCTGATGGGGACCATGTGCCCCACACACACACACATCCTGATGGGGACCATGATGTGCCACACACACACCCCCTGATGGGGACCATGTGCCCCCCACACACACAATCACCCCTGATGGGGACCATGTGCCCCACACACACACAATCACCCCTGATGGGGACCATGTGCCCCACACACACACAATCACCCCTGATGGGGACCATGTGCCCCACACACACACAATCACCCCTGATGGGGACCATGTGCCCCACACACACACAATCACCCCTGATGGGGACCATGTGCCCCACACACACAATCACCCCTGATGGGGACCATGTGCCCCCTCCACACACACAATCACCCCTGATGGGGACCATGTGCCACACACACCCCCTGATGGGGACCATGTGCCACACACCCCCCCTGATGGGGACCATGTGCCACACACGCACACACACACACACACACACACACACACACACACACCACCCCTGATGGGGATTTTGTGCCCCACACACACAATCACCTCTGATGGGGACCATGTTCCACACACACACAATCACCCCTGATGGGGACCTTGTGCCACACAAATCACCCCTGATGGGGACTTTGCGCCACACAGCAGCGGCGGCAGGCACATGGGGGGGGGGGTGGAGCTGCGGCGGCGGGCAGTGTGTGGGGAGCTGCGGCAGCGGGCAGAGTGGGGGCTTGGGAGAACGGAGGGAGGGGGGGTGTCATTGGAGAATAACGGCGGGGGGGAGGGGCGGCTCCCCAGTGCCTCCAGTAAAAAAAGAATTAAATAAAAACCAAATAAGCTGCAATTTTCATTTTGTATTAGAAATACTTTATTTCAAAATCACTATTTTTAATAGAAAAATAAAAAAACGCGTTATCTTCCCTTTAACTCATTTTTGCTGGAGATAAGGAAGCCTCTGAAGGGTTGTATTAATTTCTAGGACCGAAGCAGAGTGGTTTGTAGCAGGTACTGACGTGTAAAGGCACCCCTGCTAAGAAGTGGGCTCAATGATTTGCTGCACAGCTATTATGTCCGGCATCTAAATGATGCAGGATGGCACTAAACTGTATCCTCCTGCTACATAGGAAGATACCAGCGCTCCAAGGATGTCCTGATGAAGTGTTGTGGTGCACTGAAAGTGTGGATACACAATCTGTGTAGAGGAATGTTGCGGACTGAGTAGCTCTTCTTTCTGCAGGGAGTCGAGGTTGTAAAGAAAGCCATCTAGCATTCAAGAGCCTGGTGATGAGTACAGAGGTTTGGGCTTTCTCCCTGCTATCTTTTTTCTTTAACCCTATCAGATCAAGGACAAGGTTGGTGAGTGGCCTATTTTGTTGCCGGGGTTTGGAGGTCCAAAACTTACATATCTATTTTCTGCTGCTGATGGTTAGATCCCTGGTTGAGAAAGCTTATTTTGGGGTAAAATATAGTGGAGCCAAGTATGATATTGGATATATTACACTTTAGTGTAATTAGCAGTGACAATGCAATTATCTTACATACAAAGTGTGCAAAGGCAATTGTTATTAAGAGCACTTAATTAAGAACAAGGATGAAATTATAGAAAAAGGCAACTAGGTCAGTACTGCAAGAAATTGAGATTGATCATGAGATGTTAGCAATAGAGATGAGCAAACCCAAATTGTAAAACTCAGGATTTGTATCGGACAGCTTGTATTCGTTAGCTTTATTCTGAGCTTGGATTTTCCCCAAAAGTCCATGTCAAAGTTTGTAGTTCAATGCAGAATAAAATTTTGTTTGGAAAAGGCTGCAGCATAGCCAATCAAGAAGATTTTCAGCTGTGTGCACTTCTGCAGCCATCACAGTCATGCCCAGTATTGGCATGGCTGGCATACCACGTTATCTGGACTTTAGAAACGTTTTAACATGTGTGGTAGCGCCATTTTGCAGTTACTAGCGTAGGGAAAAAATGCTGCTTAAGAAAGGGGCAATGATAGATTACAGTGGGAGTACCCTTTTAGAAATACTGTGTGGCAAATCTGCACTAAGCTCTGTGGGGTAGTTTTAGTCTGCAGGGGTGTTTTGGGGGTTTAAGTGGAAAACGTTTATATTCTATTCAAACTAAATGACGCCTGCCCTTACTACTCTAGGACTTAATGGCAGCAGTAAGCTGCAATTAACCCCTCCTATCCCAATTGCCACTGCACCAGGGAAAATCTGTAAGAGCCGGGTAAAGCGCCTGGTTTGTCACATCTAATGGAGGAGCCCTCCTCAGCCTGAACACCAGCCAGTTTAAAATTTGAAAATCTACAGCTACGGACAAAAGGTTACTTTTAAATTTTCAGTTTCAGATTTTTTTGCCATTAGTTTATAGAGTAAAATAACAATTTACATTTTACTGAAATATATCTAAGGACATGTCTCTAAACACAAAATTTGGAAATTTATTTTCTGAAAAGGAGATGGTCAAAATAATGCATTACGTACAGACACCTCATATAAGTGAAAGAAAACAAGTTCATAATTTTTAGAAACAATACTAATGTTTCAGGAAGAGTTCAGAAACCAATATTGTGGCATAACCATGATTTTTAATCACAGCTTTCATGCATCTTGGCAGTTTTCCACTAGTCTCACACTGCTATTGGGTGACCTTATGCCATTCCTGGCCCAAAAATGTAAGCAGTTCTTCTTTGTTTGATGGCTTGTGACTATCCATCTTCTTCTTGATTACATTCCAGAGGTTTTCAATGACGTTCAGGTCTGGAGATTGGGCTGGCCATGACAGGGTTTTGATGTGGTGGTCCTTCATCCACACAATGATTGACCTAGCTGTGTGGCATGGTGCATTGTCCTGCTTAAGAAAAGAAAAAAAAATCCTCAGAGTTGGGAAACATTGCCTGAGCAGAAGGAAACTGGTTTACCAGGATAACATTGTATGGTGCTTGATTCATACGCCCTTTGGGAAGATTAACCTGCCCAATTCCAGCCTTGCTGAAGCATTCCCAGATAATCATTGATCCTCCACCAAATTTCACAGTAGGTGCTTAACACTGGCTTGTACACCTCTCCAGGTCTGTCTAACCATTAGACGACCAGGTGTTTGGCAAAGCTGAAAACTAGGTAAAGAAAATTCAAACATTTTTTGTAGGTTCTACAAACCAAGCCGCATACAAGGTTATCCTGGTAAGACAGTTGCTTCCTTCTGCTCAGGCAATGTTCCCCAACTCTGAGGACTGTTCCAGCAGGACATGGTGCCATGCCAGACAGCTAGGTCAAATCAATGTGTGGATGAAGAACCACCATATCAAAATCCTGTCACAGCCAGCCCAAACTCCAGACCCAAACCTAATTGAAAACCTCTGGAATGTAATAGAGAAAGATGGATAGTCACAAGCCATCAAAGAACTGCTTACATTTTTTGTCCCAGGAGTGACATAAGGTCACACAAAAGCAGTGTGGAAGACTGGTGGAAAGCATGCCAAGACGCATGAAAGCTGTGATAAAAAATCATGGTAATGCCACAAAATATTGATTTCCGAATCCTTCCTGACTTAAAAGATTAGTATTGTTGTTTCTAAATGATTATGAACTTGTTTTCTTTGCATTATTTGAAGTGTCTGAAAGCAATGCATTGTTATTGTGACCATTTCTCATTCAGAAGATACAAAATGTATTGCTTGGAAATTCGGAGACGTTGTCAGTTTATAGAATAAAAGAACAGTTTACATTTTACTTTAAAATATACCTATAAAAAAGAAAAATCAGAAAAACTGAAAATTTGGAAGCTGTCTCAAGCTTTGCCAGAGCGGTCTGGCTGTACATATACATGTAAAAAACCATTTTACTACATTAAATTTATCAGTCATGTTAGAGTTGGAGTCTGAATCTGTGAAATTGAGGAATTGGAGGTTTGGCTTACTGACTCCACAGACCTGATGAACAGTACAAGTACAGTCATAATGAAGAAATAAGAAAAATACACACTTTTTTATTTTAACTTTTTTATAACAATTATTTTTTAATAGTTTTTCCAAATATTTAAGAGTATGGATTTGCTTTAAAGAACCAATGGGCTATTTTAAAGGCCTGCTAGGAAAGCACTACCAAAGTTAAACCCAGGAATGTGCGCAATATCCTTTTCCAATAAACAATTTACAAAATACCGTTATCAGGAAAAAAAAAAAAAAATTATGAAGCATTAAAAGGGGTTGCCGGCCCATGGATAAACCCTTGAACAGCACATGTGGATGGGGGGGGTAAGAGAAGCAGTCTTTACTTGTTGCATAGTGCATTAAGGAGCTGTCCAACCCCTCGAAACATAGAACATCACTCAGAATCACTAGTCTCCCAGCATTTCAACTTCAGGAAATTCCAAGTCAAGCTCATACTGATCTTCAATAAGAGCCAGGGTTAGAAATTGTTGCAGAAGGTCAAGGTCTTTTCCTTCACTGAAGTCTTCTTCATATATTCCTACCAGCTGAGTGTAGGACTGTGAAAGTTTGAAATACGTACAATTTAAGATGTTATGATCTACATTTTTTTTTTTTTTTTTTAAAAACACAAATTAAAAACTACAATCTGTCCATGGACTGTACTTTTATTGCTGTTCAGTCCCAAACACTTAAGAAAAAAAAAAGCTCCTTGACAACAGAAACAGTTATGCAATAATTACAAACATTAAGCATTAAGGGCAGAATTTTTAAAAAGGTCACAGAACAGCTGTTTAAACCAAGTACATGCACTCTGTACCCTCATTAAGCATTTAAGTGCACCATCCCACCCATCTCTAGGTGCAACAGAAAGGCAGAGATAAAAAAAAAATAAATAAAAAACACATTAACTTTGCAAACATTTAACTGCACCTTCCCAACCGAGCATCTGTACTTGGTTTGATCGGTCATTCTGTGCCAGCAGACTCCCTTTAATTCTGCAGCACTGCAGAGTCCTCTGGTCTCCTACTGTGCAATCCAACTGCAGAGACCCGTTGGGATTTGTTTACCCAATCCCCTCACATGCCATGGTCTTAAAGCCATTTCTTAGTTCTTACACATTGTACAGAAACAACCACATGAACAAAAAAAAAAAAAACGAACAAAACAGGTTTATATGTTATGTTAACTGGCAGCAGGTGCTGGAGGAGGGCTTTCTCAGCTCATGAACTGATGTTTCAGAGCTGCAGGGAAGGAAAGAGAAAAGAAAAAAAGGTATTTGATGAACACTTAAATCAAACCACGTAATACAATGCACAGGGTACCAGTCACTACTTTATGCTACCATCAGAGAGCAACATAAAACCTAGCAATTTCTCCAGGAACAGATTTTCACCTTTGAAAGTACAAAAACGGTCATGGTTAGGCTATGTGCGCATGTCGCATTTTAAACTGCAGTGTCAATGACAAACTGCATGGTTTTGCTTCCCCAGCACAGTCCATGAGAAAGCAGAATCTGCGCACGTTGCAGATTGTCAGCGTTTTGTCAAATATCTGTCAAAATCTTTAAAGGAAAAAAAAAAAACACCCCAAACTGAAGCATGTCAATTCTTTTTGCGTTTGTCACCCATAGAACTCAATGAAGGGGATGAAAAATTTATGGCAAAATGCATGGTAAATGGGTTGCATTTTGTATGCATTGTACCTGTGTTCTTGTCACAAAAACCACTGGGTCACCCAGTTTGTTCCAGCATACAAAACAAAACCCCATACACTGCAGGAGTGAAAATCTGTCTCTGCTTCATGCCCACCAATCACACTGCTCCGGCAGCCTCTCATTCTTCCCTACCTGCCCATTAGGCCAATACATATTCACGGCACACACTCATTACACTGAGGGACAGCTGTGATTGCAACCAATCACGGATGCTAGTGGGCAAGTCTATATCTTAGAGAAAAAAAAAAAAATATATAAACAAAAAAAAAACAAAAAACAAAACACTGGAATGCGGTGCCCCCATACCAAATTTTTGATACCCAGCCAAGATAAAGCCTCACTTTACCCAACTCTTACCCAATTACCCTGGTGTGGTGGCAATTGGGATAAGTGGTTAATGGAAGCCCATAGCTGCACTAAGCCCTAGGTTAGTGATGGCAGGCATCTATGAGACACCTCCGTTACTAATCTGTAAGTGAAAGGAAATAAAAAACACCCAAAAAACACTTTGAAAAAAAACAAAACATAAAACTTACCACTTTATTAACCACCAAACACGCCACCAGGTCCAACGTAATCCACATGAGGTCCCATGATGTTTCTAGCACTGTAAAATCTGACACGCACTGCGAGCACCATAGAACACAGCCTGCAGGAACTGAAGTGAGTCGCACTATGAGCGGTGACGTCACTCAGGTTAGCCGCAGCCATAGCTGTCCATCTGACAGAAAACCACCCAAGTGACTGAAGTTAGCGTGTGATCAGTGACGTCGATTTCTGGTCACAGCTGGAGTCCTTCATTTGTGACTGTAAGCCAGGCCGTGACAGAAGTGAGTCGCAGGTGGAGGACTTACCTGAGTGATGTCACTTCAGTCGCAGCCTGATATGCAGTCACAGGTGGAGGACTCAAGCTGTGGCTAACCTGAGTGACATCACAAGCTGCCGATCACACAGCAACTGAGTCGTGCTGAGCTCACAGCAGGCAGTCATGCCCCATGATGCTTGCTGTGACAGGACAGGGATGTACCAGAGCTCAAAAGCCGTGGGACCTTGAGTGGATTACTTTGGACCTGGAAAGGTGTTTGGGTGGGGTGGGGGGGGTTAAGTGGTGAAAGTGCTTTGTCTTTTTTCAAGACAAGGTTTTTTGGGGTATTTGTATTTACTTTCACTTACAGTTTAGTGATGGGGGTGTCTCAGATGCCTGCCATCACTAAGCTAGGGCTTACAAGCAGCTGTGGGCTACTGTTAACTCATTACCCAGATTGCCACAGCACCAGGGTAAGAGGAAGAGCTGGGCCTAGTGCCAGAATTGGCAAATCTTATGGATTCGCCACTTCTGGAGCAGCTATAGGCTGCTATTGTTAGGCTGGAAAGGGCCAAACGATGGCCCTTCCCACCCTAATAATATCTGGCCTCCAGTTGTCTGCTGTACCTTGGCTGGTTTTAGAAAATGTATATAACCAGCAGACAGCTGAGGGTTGTAGCCTGCAGCTGCTGCTGTCTGCGCTGGATTAAAAAAAAAAAAAAAAAAAAAAACACGGGGGGGCCACCCTCCCCCCATATGTGTTTTTACCCTCCCAAAAAAAAAAAAAAAATACCTTTTGCCAACCTAGCCATCCCTATATCAAGCTAAGTTATTGCTTTCTATTCTATATTTTCGATTCTTTTTATCTAATTTTCTATCTATTCTAGCTATTTTTTTTTCTTCTTTGCAAAACGCATTAACAAAAGCGCATGCGTTTATCAAAAGCAGTGTTAACAGTTGGCAAAGTCTGCCAGAGGGTGCAGTTTTATCGTCAAGCCAAAAACGTAGCATGCGCACATACCCTTACATTCTCAGGACTGCAACCCTCTACTAATCAGTCCCCCTCTTACCAAACTTTCTCCTTAAGCCCTCCAGAATCCAGCAGCCAGGTTTATCCTTCTGTCCAGCCACTTCACTGATGCCTCCACCTTGTGTCAGATGTTGCTGTCTCCACATCCTCCATGTAACCAATGGCCTTTGGTTCATTCAGTATTTGAAATTCCCTATTATAATGATGGCTGGACCATACATGACAACATGACAAGCACTTGACGTTGTGTCTCCCCCCCTATTTCTTGTAGATTGTGAGCAGGGCCCTCAGTGCCAGGGCTGTGGAGTCTGAGTCATGGAGTTGGAGCTCATTTTGGTGGAGTCGGAATAAAATGCACCGACTCCTAAAATATACAATAAATTGGGGACAGTAGTGCAATGCAGAATGTGCTGAATATTTTTTCATAGGAATTTGGGAAAATTATGAAATGTCCTATAAATGTCTGTTCTATTCCTGATCTAAGGCTGCATTCACACAAATCATTTTTGCTGCGTTTTTTGGAGGATACGTTTGTCAGCTGCAAAAGCAGATTGGCTTTTTAAAAAACCGCATCACCTGAAAGGTTTTTGAGCTCATAAATAATGCTTTCAATAGCAAAAGCAGATTCGAAAAAGGCCACACAAACTGACCTAAACATTCTTTGTGAGGATCCTCACAAAACAATGTGTCTGAATGTCCTATCTTGAAACCCATTGCCTTTGCTGGGATGGCCAGAGTCACTGCATTCCACTGAATTATTTTGCCATCAATGTTCGATATGTTTGTGACAAGAAAAAAAATTGTTAGCAAGACACTGGCAGTAAGAGATAGTAAAGCTCTTCACATTAGCCAGTTTCTCCAGGCCTTAGTGGAAAAAGTTCTGCAAGACTATGAACTCAAAAAAGAACAGGTTCTTGCCATTGTAACGGACAATACTTCAAACTTGATAAGTACAATTAAACTGATGAATGAGAGTAATGAACAACAGCTAGAAGAAAATTTCGGATTTAGTATGTGTGAGATGGAAGGCCACAGTTTTGTTCATGTAACTGAGGAACAACCAGATATTATAACAGAAGAACAGCAAAATGATACTTTAGGATTAGATGATCTTGTTGAAGCTGCTTCAAAACACTTTCAAATTCATCACATGCGCTGTGTTGTGCGCACGCTGCAGCTGGCAACGAGAGTCTTGCAAGACGGACCCCAGTTTCACACATCCGGCTTTTCGCCTGTTTGGCGGATGCGGCGCACTCCAGTACAGTGTATACAGTACAGTGGCAGCGTGACAAACGCAGTTCACATGCTGTCATGTGACCGGAGCATGTGACCCGGAAGTTGTGGCGCTGCCACTGCACTATCGTACTGTACTGGCGTGTGCCGCATCCGCCAAACCGGCGAGAAGCCGGATGTGTGAAACTGGGCGGACATGCTGGAAATCTAATTGGAAAAGTGAGGAAGTTGGTTATTGCCGCCAGAACCCCTAAAATGGATTCCATCGTTAAGAGACGTGCTGGGAAAGGGGCAATTGTTGATCAAGCCACTCGGTGAGGCAGCACTTATTTAATGACTGAGCGATTGCTTGAACTAAAATAGTTTTATAGATATGGTGAACCCTCAAGTAAGCTTAAATTAAGGTCAATGGACACAGGTGGCTGAATTGAAGGAAATGCTTAATCACCCATTTACCGTGACTAAAAAATTACAAGCTGAGGATTTAACTCCTGGCATTTTCATAAGGGAATGGAAGAACTTGCTATTTTGCCTGTCCCAAAGAGGAGGTTTAATCACAGATGGTATTTCTGCTTCAATGCAACGGAGAGAGACACAGCTATCGGAAAATAAAATTCTTGTTTATGTGGACCCAAGTCATCATATACTGCTTGATGATCAACAGCTTACTAAAGGAAAAGAAGCTTTGAGTGAGGTAGCAGTTAGGATGAGCTGCTACAGGACTGCCAGGCGCAAGAGGACTTGGTGCCTGACAGTGCTACTGCTGCCATATCTTCATCCTCATCAGATGAGGAGTTTAACTTTGATAAGTATTTGGATGACATGGAGCAGGCAAAGCGTTGCCGCTAGGAAAAAGATTTCACTCAGTCTCCTATAGCTAGCAGATTGACCAGATTTCAGTAACATTTTTCACTTGCTCTCAAAGAAATAGAAAAATGTAACTGTTCATCAAAACTGACTGCATTAGGCAATTTCTTTATATCCGGAAATTGTTAGAGATGTTGCCCATGTGGTTACAGCTTTGCCTCCAACCCAAGTTACTGTAGAGAGGTTGTTCTCTAGCCTTAAAATTATTAGGTCAGATTTGAGGTCATCTATGAAGGAGGATCTGATGGAAGCAATTCTATTTCTTAGAACAAATTCATAGACTGCACAAATGTTATTTAGTATGTTTTTGTTGAAAACTGTTTTTTTGCCACTTAGTGTTATATATAACACTATGTAATACACTAAGTGGCAAAAAACAGTTTAACAAAAACATACTAAACAACATTTAGTATAATGCTTATAGTGAAGTGAAAAATTTATTGTAGTACAATGTGAACATCAGACATTTAATCATTTTTATGATACAATAATCAAGATATTTAGAACATAAAATATATTTGGAATACAACGTTGAAACACAAAAACTAATTGTAAATATGTAATACATTGTAATACATACGTAATCTTCTGTATATTACATAGTGTATTACATATTTACAATTTACAGTTTGTGTTCTAAAGTTGTATTTTAATAAGTATATTTTATGTTTTATCCAAATATCTTGATTTTTTTTAACAAAATTATTAAATGTCTGATGTTCACATACACATGTTCATGTACTACAATACATTTTTCACTTAACTATAAGCAATATGAGTCGCAGTCGTGGAGTCGCAGCAAGGGACATTGAGGAGTCGGAGTCGAAGGTTTAGCTTACCGACCCCACAGCCCTGCTCAGTGCTCCTGTAACTGTTTAACTATGTACTACTTTGTAATGTTTTTTTGTAGCTGTTCCCACTTTATTGGAAAGTGCTGAGGAATGTTGACAATATATAATAAAATTATTAAATAGTGACATTCCCTTTAACACCAAGGACATTTTAGGCGCACTAGTTCGTGATATGTGACACCAATTTCTGAATGTGCATTTAATTAATCAGAAGCCTAGATTAGATTAGATTGCATTAGATATACAGTTGGGAAATGAGATACACTGATTTTGCAAGTTTTTTTTTTTACCTACAAAAGAATCTAATTTTTACTCTAGGTACTCAACTGGAACAGATCGAATTCCCCTACCCCCCAAAAAAAATAAATGGAAAATCAGAATACATGATTTATAAATAATTTGCATTTTATTGCATGTGTTTGATAAAATAGAAAAACAGAGCTTAATCTGTATAAGAAACCTTTGTCAAGAACTACAAGAAACATCTGACCTCCAATTACAAAGTTTACACAGTCCAGCAGGGACTTTGGCCCACTTCACCATAGAGATCTTCTCCAGATCCTTCTGGTTTTCGGGACTATCACGGGGCAACAGACTTTCAGCTCCCTCTAAAGATTTTCTATTGGGTTCAGGTCTGAACACTGGCTAGGCCACTCCAGGACCTTTAAATGCTTATGGAGCCACTCCTTAATTCCACTGCCAGTGTTTTGGGTCATTCTCCTGCTGGAGACCGAGCCATAACCCATCTTCAGAGCTCTTACTGAGGGAAAGATTGTTGGCCAAAATCTTACAATACATGACCCCATCCATTTCCCTTCAATACGGTGTAGACATCCTGTTACCTTTCCAGAAGGCACCACCCAAAGTATGTTTCCACCCCCATGCTCCACAGTTTGCACAGTGTTCTTGGGTTGTACTCCTTCCTCCAAATGTAGTCAGATGAGACCAAAATAGAACTTTTTGGTATCACCTCCTCACCATGACCTTCCCCTATGCCTCCTCTGGATCATCCAGATTGTCATTTGCAAACATCAAATGGGCCTGGCCATGTACTGGCATGAGCAGGGGAACATTGTGTGCCCTGCAGGATTTCAATCCATAATTGCAGTATCATTAACTAGCCTTTGATACAGTGGTCCCAGGTCTCTCTAGGTCATTGACTAGGTCCTCCCATGTAGTTCGGGCGGATTCTGACCTTTATCAGATTCATCCTTAACCCACAATGAAAGGTCTTGCATGGAACCACAGACCAAGTAAGATTAACAATGACCTAGGGTTTCTTTCATTTTTTAACTGCACCAACAGTTATTGCCTTCTCACTCAGTTGCTTGCCTTTGTGCAGGGCTATAATTTTGCCAGTCTACAGTTTTGTTTAGTGTCCTTAGACAACTCTTTGGGTCCTGGCCATGGTGGACAGGTTGGAGTGTGATTGAGAGTGTGGACAGGTGTCTTATACAGGTAACAAGTTCAAACAGGTACCCTTCACACTAGTAATGAGTGCAGAGTAGGAGGGCTTCTAAAAGGAAAAGCTCCTTAAAAGGAAAAAAAAAAATTGGTATTTGAGCCAGAATTCTTGCTGGTTGGTAGGTGATCAAATACTTTATTTCATGCAAAAAAATGCAATTTAAAAATCATACAATGATTTTCTGAATTTGGGGGATTCTGTCTGTAACAGTTTAAGTGTACCTACGATTAAAATTACAGACCTCTCCATTCTTTCCAAGTGTGAAAACTTGCTAAATCAGCAAATACGTTTCCCATTGTAGCATGCCACAAATACATACATTTCTTCAGGTGAATTCCATTACCAATTGCTGTCTTATTTACATGCAGGGCCGTATTTACCATTAGGTACTTGAGGGCACGTGCCTGGGGCGGCGCTTTCCAGGGGGCGGCGCTATGACCGAAACAAAAAAAAAAAAAAAAAAATTTACATTTTTTTTTCCCTCATCCAAACTCTTTATTGGAGGAGGGAGGGGGCCGCTGCAGTTATTTATATTCGTGTCTATCAGACACCCAAATATAAATGAAGCTATGAGCGCGCCAGTACTTCCGGGTCAGCAAAGCTCCAATCAGCTCCCTGCCCCGACGTACGGCTGTGCGCTCGCTCTGCAGAGGTCACAGCAGCGTGAAGCAGCGCAGCGCAGAGGAGGGCGGGAGATGGAGCCGCCGCCAAGGAACGGAGATTCAGCCGCCGCTATCGCCGCCGAGGACCGGCGATTCAGCCGCCGCCGCTCACGCAGAGGACCGGAGATTCAGCCTGGAGTAGGTAGGTGCTTTACAGCCGAAGACAGCGCCGAACAAACTGCCTGGGGGGGCGCAATATAGAGGATGGGGGATGGAGCGTGATGTGGGGGCGCAATATAGAGGATTGGGGGCGTGGAGAGTGATGTGGGGGCGCAATATAGAGGATGGGAGGGCGCGGAGCGCAATGTGGGGGGCGCAACATGGAGGATGGGGGCGCGGAGCGCAATGTGGGGCGGCGCAATATGGAGGATGGGGGCGCGGAGCGCGATATGGGGGGCGCAACATGGAGGATGGGGGCGCGGAGCGCAATGTGGGGGCGCAACAATAAGGATGGGGCGCGGAGCGTGATGTGGGGGGCGCAACATGGAGGATGGGGGCGCGGAGCGCGCAACATGGAGGATGGGGGCGCGGAGCGTGATGTGGGGGGCGCAACATGGAGGATGGGGGGCGCAACATGGAGGATGGGGGGAGCGTGGAAAATGAGGGTGGTAGACAGTTAGCGAATGGGGGTTGCAGTATGGAGAATGGGAGGCATGGTATGGAGAAGGGGCACCATGGTGGGCTTGGTATGGCGGGGGCTTGATATGGAGAAGGAGCAGCAGGGGGAGCGCTCAGGAGCCTGGGAGGGCTCGGTATACTGAATGCAAAGCATAAGGCTCATTATAGAGTGGGGACAGCATGAGGGGGACAGTGAAGTGGGGACAGCATGAGGGGGACAGTGAAGTGGGTGCTGCACGGAGAGGTGGGGACAGTGGGGGTCATAGTTCATAAATTAGGAAGGTCTGGAGGGTATAATTCAGTGGTGAGGACAGTGGGGGTTTTCATTTAAGGGAGCAGTGTAGTGGAAATGTTATAGGAGAGAATGTAGAGGCTGTATACTATAAGTGACACGGTATGGGGTCATTTTTTGTGCTGTGAGCTCCGTGCTGGGCAATTATTTATTCTTGGGCACAGCCTTGGGCTTACTTAAGGTGGTTACTCTTTAGCGAGCAGCATTATATTGAAACGGTTTGTCGTAAAGAGAATCTGTCACCAGGTTTTTGCCACCTATTCTGAGAGCAGCATAATGTAGGGGCAGAAATCCTGATTTCAGCAATGTATCACTTACTGGTCTGCTTAGTGTAGTTTTGCTAAAATCACTGTTTAATCAGCAGTAAATCATCATTACAGGACTACTTGGTGTGCTACAGGTAGTCCAGTATCTTCATGAGCTCTGTGTAACTGCTATATGTGCAGCAGAGGAAATGACAGTAAACAGCTCAGTAAGTGACACATCACTGGAATCAGGGGCTCTGTCTCTACATTATGCTGCTCTCAGATGGGGGAGCAAAAACCTGGTGACATTTCCTGTACGGGCACAGTTTCTGTATGTGCTGTAGCAGACCAGACAAGAGGGAAGTCTTGGGAGACGCAGGACAATGTGTTGCTAAGAGCAATGACATTTTAAAGAAATCTTTTACTCCCAAAATGCCAATTAATCTGCATACACATTTATACAGGGGACATCGGTCTGGCATATACAGTTTTAACTTAATATTTTATTTTATATATGCAGACGGTTCTGTCCCCCCTGGTGCGGTCGATGTCTTGGTGCAGCGGTGCACCCTCCTATTTGCATACTAAAGACAGTCCCTCTTAACTGACAGACGTCCTTTGGTGAGAGTCAGTGCTGTCTAAAATCACTTAGTATTTCTGCACGTGTCCTGACACTGGAGGAGCAGAGTAGCACTCCAAGTGTCAGCGTGTGTGCGCATGCAATGTGACTGCAGTGTCGGTGTGAGTGCACACACAATGTGACTGCAGGTATGTTCTGACAACTGGTTGCTGCCTGTATTTGACTGCAGATTTAAGGATGAAGGTTGTTGAAGTGAGCAGACAGCACATCACAGCACAGTGTCCCCCTCCCCACTGGAGCCGCTCACTTGCTATACTTCCAGGTGCATCAAGTGGCAGCTGCAGACAGGATCCAGGCATCAGAACACAGCACTGACACTGGAGTATGCAGCTGTGCTGGTAATACAAAACAGAGGGCACCCCACGCTGTTATTTTACATTAAATAAATAATTTAAAACAAAAAACGTGGGGTCCGCCCCAAATTGGATCACCAGCCAAGGTAAAGCGGACAGCTGGGGTCTGATATTCTCAGACTAGGGAGGTCCACTGTTATTGGTTAGTGACGTCAGGCGTCTATCAGATACCCGACATCAACCCATTCAATAAGAAATAAAAAGCAAAAAAAAAAAAAAAAAATTTTTTTTTGAAAAAACCCTCCCCCCACATTCCCTCTTTCACCAATTTATTGACGAGAACAATCAATCAAATCCTGGACCGGCGTAATCCAATAAGGGGGGGGAGATTCCCTCGGTGATCCATACCGTAGTCACTGTCCCAGTCCATGAAGAACAGAATGTTCCCCATTGGCTGGGAGAGCAATGCAGTGACCTGAGCCAACATCAATAGGTCAGCCCAGGTCACTGCAGGGGATGACGAGCGCTGCTGTCAGGAGGTTAGATGAGATCATTACCTGCTGTGATGATCTCCTGCAGTCTTGCCATCAGCGCTGTCACTGACTTCTATGCCCGCCGCGCTGTCAGCAGTATCGCGAGAGCCCGTGATGTCACCGCCAGTGACAGTCTCGGGCCGCTCGCGAGGCAGGCATAGACAGCAGTGACGTCAGGAGGCAGGAGATAGTCACAGCAGGTAATGATCTCATCTCACCTCCTGACAGCAGCACTCGGCATCCCCGCGGTTGCACGCAGTGCTGTGTGTCAGTGTCTGCCTGCGCTGCAGCGTGACAAGCTGCCAATACTGCGGGCAGACACTGACACGCTGCAGTGCAGGCAGCCGCCGGGCTGGAGCGGGACACAGGCTACATGGGCACCTGAAGGTCACACGGAAGTGCTTCTGTGCGGCGTCTAGTGAGTGTGACGTGTGCGTTTATGCTCTGCTCCGCTTCCTCTTCCTGGCATAATGACATCACTTCCTGCAAAACCGCAGGCAGCGATGAACATTACCGCAGGTAAATCGAGAGTATACCGCACATCAATTGCTACCTGCGGTATACCCCCGGTATTTCGCGATTACATTACAGTGAATGGAGTGAAATAACGCCGGTACCTGCGGAAAAGAAGTGACATGCACATTTTCTCAAGAAATTTTCTCAAGAAAATCTTCAAAGAGTTTTCTTGAGGAAAAAAAAACGCAGTGTGCACACAGCTATTTTTTTTTTTTCCATAGATTTTGCTGGGAAATGTCTGCAGAAAGATTTCAAACATTTCTCAAGAAATTTCTGCAGCAAAACCGTGGGTAAAAACGGCCAAGTGCGCACAGGGCCTCAGGTGGTAATGGTGCACCAAAGCTTAGGCCGCGCTGAGAGTGCGCAGAAATGTCCTCATTTTCATACTAAATAAATGTGGCTTTTTCAGTAAATAATAAAGGGAACCTGTTGCACAGTTTTTCAATATTAAACTGCCCCCAATGTCTTGTTAGTGATGCAACGTAAGTGATGCACATTTTCTGACTAACAAGATATTTGGGGCACTTTAATATTGAAAAATGACGTGACCAGGTTCCTTTTAAACTAAAAACTCTATAGGTGGGATTATTTCTCCATGGACCACGTCCCACATAATATTTTTGCAGTCTAGGTGTCATTTTGGGGTGACAGATTCCCTGTCAGTCAGCTTAAAAATCATCTCACCTGACGAGTGAAAGTTTTTGCTCATGCATCGGGTGATTGACACTGTTTAGATAAATCAGTTTCCCCATCTTTGGCTGCAGTGTTAATGCTGCTTTAAAGGGGTTCTCACATTGGAAACTAACCCCCTATCCTTGAGATGGGAAATAATTTTCCAATTGCTGGGGACTCCGACCAACGTGGCCCCAAGTGTTTCCATTTACCAGAACATGCAGACAGAATGGATGCCAGGAGTAGAATTTCATAGTCCTGTCTCCCGAGTTGTGCACTTAAGAGGTCTTTTGAGCAATTGGTGGGAGTCTCAAGTACACCCCATGATGCCCACCTCTGCCCTTACTAATCTCCTCAGAATTAATGGACCTAAACATATAAGATATCCTCCAAAAGTTACGTCTACTGCCTTCGACTAATTAGTATTGTAGTTCCTATATGATCCACAAGCTAATGATGGCTAGTAACCACTACCAGCATCTCCTTACCATTGTTAAGGACATACTGGGATTTGTACGTTCATGCAATGCATATGTGTATATGGGTCTAACCTGACACTACATTGCCAACTGTGTACAGCAATCAAGTGCAGTCATGTACTGATGGTGGTTTTGGTGATGTATTATAGCATTTAGGGTGGTTTTGGTGATTTATTACTGTATTGACAGTTCTGGTGATTACTGTACTAACTGTGGTTTTAGTGTTGTATTCTTGTATTTAGTGTGGTTTTAGTGATGTATTACTGTACTGATGGTGGTTCTGATGACAGTCATGTGGATGTTGTAATCTTTATCTGTCTTGATCCTAAAACATAGGACAGTGTGCTGGACTAAAAATACAGCTATCTGCATGTCTGTCAGCCTAAGGCCTAAGACACACGGCAAGAAAAACAGTGCGAGCGGAGTGCAATAAAAAAAAAAACGCATTCCATTCGGACCAATATTAGCCTGTCAGCGCACATGAGCAATTTTCTCAGCCCTAATCGGACCGAGAAAACAATTGCAGCATGCCGAGACTATAATGCGATCCTGTTTTCTCTCACACCCATTTGAGTCAATGGGGCGAGAGAAAAATCTCACTGCACTCGCGGTAGACCGGTGTCCGATCGGACCTCAGTCACAGTGACACTCGGCTCTGCTATACTGCCAGCGTGAGCCGAGTGTCATGCGAGGGGATCGCAGTAATCCCAGTGTGGCCACGGCCTAATAAGTAATACTAAAGCCCCCATACACTATCGTCTGATCCTTTGTTAAACACCTATCTTGCTCGGCTCTCCCATATACAGGAGCCCTCATTCTGCCAAGTGTTATAAGTGCCAGCAGCTTATCATTTAGAGGATAATCGGATCTACACTCTATTTGGACATGCTTGATCCTTATTCCCCCCGACAATCAGAATTGAGAGCCCCCATACACAGTGGACTGTCAGCAGAACCTGTCAATATTGACTGGTTTAGACAACTTTAGATTAATGTGTATGGAGGTCTTAACTACTATCTGAAGGCTCTGAGCAGTCTCTGGGCATGTGCACACGTCTTGTACTTGAGTTATTCAGACAGAATACACTTCAGGACAGTCATCATTTTATCCTGAAGCAAATGTTTTTTTTTTTTTTGCTGTGGCTTGTTTTTTTCCCAACATCTTTTAGCTACTGGATTTTACTTATTTTTTTTAAATAAACTAGTAAGTGGCATCCAAGCAGCAGCCGCCCATATAATTGACTGGTCACTTTTAGCGGCTTGAGGAAACCTGACGCGCTTAAAAGAAAAAAAAAAGATAAAAAAACTCCAAAGACTGAACATATGGACAGCAAGTTGTTTTTACATTGCAGTATATGAATTGATTTTTTAGAGTTTGGGTTTTTTGGGCGGGTTACAGCGTGGATCTGTCTGAAAACAAAATGCTGTGTGCACATACCCTAAGGCTCTGTGCGCACTAGTGCGTTTTACTAGTGCGGATTTGCCGCGGAAATTTCTTGAGAAATGTCTGCAATCTTTGTGCAGACATTTCCCAGCAAATTCTATGAGAAAAAAAAATAGCTGTGCGCACTGTGCGGATTTTTCTCAAGAAATTTCCTTGAGAAGAATTTCGAGAAAATTTCTTGAGAAAATGAGCATGTCAATTCTTTTCCGCAGGTACCCTGCGGATTTCGGCAGTACAGCCTGCAAAATCCGCAGGGAACCACCCGCGGGAAAATCGCGGCAAATTTGCGGCTATTCCGCGGCAAATCCGCATGCGGATTTGGTGCGGATTTTTTCCGGAGGTCCGGAAATCTTTCACTCCCAGAAGTTTAAGAAATTTTCTTGAGAAAATACACATTTCTAGTGCGCACATAGCCTTAATCTGACTGATCAGAAGGGGGCGCCACCACTGACAGTGCCTAGGGCAGCATGAACTCTAAATACAGCCCTGTTTACATGGCAAAAAAAAACAAACAAAAAAAACAAAAACAACCTTGAGGGCTTTGAATGTGTCCCTTTGGTAGATCACTACATTGGTGTGTATTGTAAAATTAAAAACATACAAGACACTATAGTTTAGTTACCTGTTCAAGATGATCTGGTCACTACCATAACTGCAGGAATGCTACATTTACAGTTCTAGATATAATAAAATAAAGTATTCTCACCAGTGCAGAGCCACTAGCCCGTCGATCCTTCCTTCCATGTCGTTGACCACGTGACAAGTCATGTAGATAGATACAATCAGACTTAAAAGGGCAGTGCCCATTGCTCCTAAGGAAGAATCGGCAGCAGATCTTACTGCAGAAGAAAGTGTGAATTAAAAGGCCTCTTCAGAAATAGTTACTCAAAACATACTTATTGCCATTTGTCACAAGCAGACGCAATCCGATAATCTGGGAATTTCCCCCGATGAACCTTTAAAATTAAGTTTTGGGTATACCCAATTTTGGGTCAAAATCTTTCATGCAGGCTCAGCAGCTGAGCCTGAATCATTCCTGGCAAATAAATGCAAAGTTAAGCCTTGTTCACATGTCTGTACTTATGCCAAAACAGTGTTTCCAACACAGAACAGGTGTCAAACTGTCAATTATAGTTTCTCTTCATGCCAAAGCCAGGAGTGGAATCTACAAACACTGATGCAAAAAATGCTGACGTGAATAAGTTCCACTCCTGGTTTTGGTATTCAGAGAAACCATTTGAAGGATTGCCACCTGTTCTGTATTGGACACACTCCTTGTTTTAGCATTTGAATACTGATTAAATCCTGTCCAAAAATACTAACTTATGAATAAGGCTTTCCACGGCCAGCATCTGCCTTTTACAGCAGCAGGTGGAGACCAGATCCGCCAACTGCTGGTCAATCACTGGCAACAGCATTTTAAGTGCGTGACCGTAACTTTTCTTCTGTATACTGCAAGACAGGTTCAAGTTCCATAATTGGGTGGGATGAGAAAAGGTAGAGGGAGTATGTTATCAGTGCAATTACACTGATCTGGAGAATCACAATTGACACTAAGGCCACGTGCACACTGAGTGTTTGGCAAGTTTACTTTAGTATTTGTAAGTGAAAACTAGGAGGAGTGGAACAATCAAGAGGAAAAAGTATAAAAGTATAAAGAAATATGCACCACTTCTGCATTTCTTTACCCAGTCCTGGTTTTGGCTTGATGCTGAAAAAAACAAACCATTGCAGAATTTTTTTGCAATTTTGCTTCATTTACAGTTTTGAATAACACCATGTAAAAAAAAAAAAAAAAAAAAAAAAAAAAAATCCGACTTTACTAAAAACTAGAGGCTTCATGGCTATCTAGTCGGGGGTGTGGGGAATGGGAGAAAAAAAAAAAACAAAAACAGCTTACCTAGTCTTTGCTTTAAAAGTCTCAATCAACTTTGCTTTCTCATCAGAGTCTTCAATCCAATATCTATGTGGGATAAAGTAACTTGACTTCACACGACACTCTGGGCATCCCCTTTTGGAGTTAAGGAAATCAGTTTGGTTTTTAACAAGTAAAAAGTTGTATGGTTTTAACAGAGGCTTTTAATTTTAAAAGTGAATCTGATGGCAGAATTTTGCCTTGTAATCTGAACACCATAATGTAGGAGTAACGAGATTACAGGGACGTGTCACTTACTGATCTGTGTTTTGCTAGTTTCAATACAAATCAGTAAGTAGCTGGGTAATATAAAATTTAACTTAAAAGTTTATTAAAATAGAGGGGAACAGAAAACAAAACCACAAATCAGTCACCCTGATCTAGTGAGGCAATGTTGTAATGATCCTGGATAGCCAATCAGGCAACAATGGTGCCTCTAGGGTGCAAGCAAATATCAGGATGAAATGGTAACAAGTCCAGAAGGTGACTAAACACCAGAGTGTCAGGACTAAATTATTAACCAAAAAAAGATACCTCTATATAACTAGAAAAGGGGTGCAATATAAATCACTAACACCCATTACATGAAATAGTCTAGATAAGACAATATTAGAACGATCTCACCGGTGGTGCATAGTGGTGTGGCGAGGAGGTTTGTATCATAATTGCTAGATCTCCAAGGGGGAGCTATCATGCATAGCTACACCATACCCCTTAATTGCTGACCCGCAGATGGCGTGCTTGAGGCTCCCCACACATTTTGTTATAAACTTAACAGGGGAGCTTCACTAGAACAGAGCACAAATGACACCTCTACACAGGTGTCTGTTCCCCCATATTTTAATGAATTATTAAAAAGTTACATTTTATATTGCCCAGCTACTTACTCTTTTCGGATGTGTAGGGTATTTTGCTCTATCCTATTGTTTCAATACAAATCAGCATTTTATAATAAGGAGATCATCAACTTGGCACGTGCAGTTGCATTCAACCATGTCCTCAGCATTGATTAGTAGTTCTCACTATACAACGTACACAGAAAACTGTTTTAGGTTAAGTTCACACACTGCGTTTTTTTGACGCTGCGTTTGTGCGTTTTTGGCAGCTAAAAACGCACAAAAACGCACCAGTGGCAAAAAACGCATGCATTTTTACCGCAATTTGGTGAGTTTTTGGCTGCGTTTTTGATCTCTGCGTTTTTCCAACGCATTACATGGGGGGAAAACGCAGAAAAACGCAGGAAAGAATTGACATGTCCATTTTTTTATTTTAAGCTAAAAAACGCAGCTTAAAAAAAAAAAAAAAAACAGTTGTGCGGACAGCAAAATTGAAAACTCAGACTTTACTGGGGAAGCAAAGTCATGCAGTTTTGAGGCCAAAAACGGCACCCGAAAAACACGCAAAAATGCCGCGAAAAACGCACTGTGCGCACATAGCCTTAGCCAGAATTCTACACAGCTCAAAAACTGAGCTCTGCTAAATATACAGCAGATAAAATTGAGACTGCCTGCTGCATCCCGTATACCAAAAGAAGTATCGCTGGATTAGGGGTCTGTTCCTACATTATGGTGAGGTCAGATTACATGCAAAAACTTGCTGAGAGATTCCCTTTAAAATTATAAGAGTAGCTTAGTCCCTGTTGGGACACTTACTTTATAACCTCATTCTGAAAGTCCCGAGTCTGTCTCCAACGTTTAATACATCCAACACAGTAGGCATGACTGCAGTTAGGCAGAATTCCAAATACTTGCTCTTCCACCATTTGCTTATCATATACTTTTTCCATACAAATACCACAGACCACATCCCTGCTGCGTTCATACTGAAGGCTTGAATCCTCCTGCAACAAGACAATTTAAAGATTTGTCATATGTGAATAAATTCCAGCTGCTCATGATAACTATGACAACACTAACCCTTTTCAAAGGCGTTTGCTGCTTTGTTTCATTCTGGCATTCTACTTCCTTTGATTTACCCATTAGTATCGGGCTAGATGTAGATCTGACAAGACCTAAGAAACATTTTCTTGAGTAAATGTTAATCATTTCATAAGTCAATAGTAGACATGAAAATAAGATATATTTACAAAGCTGCTTAACTGACAAATTTGCTTCTTTCTCTGCCAGAATTGATAAGTCATTATCAAAATTATCAGTTCTGGAGGTAAAATTTGTATTCAGTAAAGACTAGTGATGGGCAGACCTGGACTGTAAAAGTCAGGATCCGTGTGGTTTCAAACGTACCCGAGTGGTGGACCCGGAATTCTCATGGAATTCTGGGCATTGATGCAGAAACTCTGAAGAAAAAAAAAAAAATAAAAAATGTAAGAAAAATAAAACTGAAGCAAGCTGACTGTACTTACCAAGCCTCAAGCACAGCTTCCTGGCAGTTTATTCACTTCCAGGGCCACTCATTAGGCTCATGCATATGCACTGCTTTCCCCGTCCACCGGCATCTGTGATTGATGGCATGGAGTGTCTGACTGCAAAGTGACAGCATGTGACGCTTCTAATCACAGACCACGTCTGCTGGTTTATATAGTACAGTAAAAACAAAAATTGGTGTAGGGACCCCCATATGACACCCAGCACATAAATCATACGACTACAGGCTGCAGCCACCAACCATGCACTTATCTTAGTTGTGTATCAAAATAGCAGGAAACTTTTTTTTTTTTTACATTTTTAAAAAGTGGTCCCCTCCCTTAATTTTGATACCCAACCATGATAAAAGCTGTCAGCTGGGAGCTAGTATTGTCAGGCTTGGAAGACCCTTACTTATTGGGCCCCCTAGCCTCAATAGAGCAGCCTATAGCTGCCCAATATTGCCACATCCATTAGAGGAGACTGTCCTGGGACTTCACCTGGCTCATCCCGATGGCCCTGATGTGGTGGCAATCTGTGTAATATGGGGTTAATTGTAGCGCACCGCTGCTGCTAAACCCTAACTTAGTAATGGGAAGAGTTTGAGAACCCCCATTACTAATCTAAAAAAAAAAAAAAAACCCCGCAAAACCAAAATCCTTTATGAGTACAAAAGACCCCTCTTTCACCACTTTAACCCCCCAAAACACCCCTGCAAGTCCAACAATCCACACGACTTCCCATGACGATTCTAGCTCTGCTACATCTGAAGTCAAGTCACAGTATGTGGTCATTACCTCACATTAACTTCAGGAAGAGACTTAGCCACAGCGATTAGTGGTGACATCCCTCAGGTAAGTTGAGAGCACAGCAGGAAGTTCCCATGGCCCTCCATCTGTGACCACAGGTAACCTGACCTCAGTAAAGTCCGTGGCTTAACTCACCAGAGTAATGTCACTGCTGATTGCTATGGGTCAGTCTCTGCCTGAAATCCACAGTAAATAGTGTGGGGTTAATGTGGTTAAAGACTTTGTATTTTATTGCAAATAAAATATTTTTTTCAGTTTTTTTACTTTCATTTACAATTAGTAATTGAGGGGATGTCAGTTCCTCCCCATCACTAATCTAGGCTTAGTGGCAGTTGTGAGCTGCGATTAACTCCTTATTACCCCGATTGACAACACAACAGGGCAATCTTGAAGAGCTGGGAAAGTTGCATCCAATGGGCAGCTGCAGGCTGCTATTTTTAGGCTGGAGCACCCAATAACTATAGGTCTCCCAGCCTGAGAATACCAGACCCCAGTTGTCAGGCTTTTTAATGGCTGGGTATCAAAATTGGGGTTATAGATGCACATAGCGTCTGATTAGAAGCAGTCTGCTGACAGCGTTGGAGCGCGTCTGATTGCAACCAATCACAGATGCCGTGGGTGTGGAAAGCAGTGCATATGCAATGAAGATAAATGACCAGCCCTAGAAGAGAATGAGCCGCCAGGAAGCAGTTACAGCTGCGCCGGCACTTAAGTACAGTCTGCTTGCCCCATCAGCCTATCCCTTCTACCACCATTTTTAAAATCGATGGATTCTGATCCCCTTAGACTTATATGGGGAACAGTGTTTGGCTAGATATCTGGATCAATTCTGAACAGGAACCAGAATTTTTTTTTATCCAGTTAGGTTAGCCGTTTATTTGCGAGTCTGCCTATCACTAGTGAAGACTTTCCCATTATGGATAGGAAATTGCAGTTAGGAGCACTGATGATGTCTGCACGTACCTGCCAGGACTATGCGATAGTTAGACATCATGCATGTGTTATATTCATTATATGCAAGAGTGTTGTGCTGGACAAGCTCTAACAGAAAATGTCAGTTCTGTTAGAGCTTGTCCAGCACAACACTCTTGCATATAATGAATATAACACATGCATGATGTCTAACTATCGCATAGTCCTGGCAGGTACGTTGCAGACATCATCAGTGCTCCTAACTGCAATTTCCTATCCATAATGGGAATAGGGGGGGAAGAGGGTGCTGCGGTGGAGCGGGTCATCGGGGGCACGAGCAGGCAGCAGCAGCGCCTGCCGTGACCACGTGGGCCCGCTCATTACATATGCACGCCCATCCTCCCGCCCATCTCTCAGCGCTGAAGCCGACACAGAGGTGGGCGTCGAGGATGAGCTGGGATGCACGCATAGTAAAGAGCCGGTCCGCATGATCACCCCTGGCAATTACAGCCTGGAGTGATCATGTGCGGCTATATTCACTGCCCCCCGCGCATCATCATCATCAGCGCGGGGTGCAGTGAATCAGTGTACTCACCCGTCCCAGTGTGTGGAGCAGTCTTCCTGTCTGTGCCGGTCAGCTTATCAGCTGATCGGCACAGACAGGAAGACATTGCGTGCTGCAGGGGAACGGCTCCACACACACAGGTCATTGCCGCTGAGAGGAAGATGATCGGTGCTGGAGGGAGTGAGGAAAAGGTGAGTATAAACGTTTATTTTTTTTCTCTGTGCTATAGGATACAGGCCATATACCAGGATGGTATATGAGCACGATGGGGGCATATAGCAGGATGGGAGTATATGAGCAGGATGGATGGGGGGGTATATGAACAGGATGGGGGGGGTATATGAACAGGATGGGGGGGTATATGAACAGGATGGGGGGGGTATATGAACAGGATGGGGGGATATTCACAGGATGGGGGGAATATTCACAGGATGGGGGAATATTCACAGGATGGGGGAATATTCACAGGATGGGGGAATATTCACAGGATGGGAGAATATGAGCAGGATGGGAGAATATGAGCAGGATGGGAGAATATGAGCAGGATGGGAGAATATGAGCAGGATGGGAGAATATGAGCAGGATGGGAGAATATGAGCAGGATGGATGGGGGAAATATCAATAGGATGGATGGGGGGTATATCAATAAGATGGAGGTATATGAACAGGATGAGGGAATATGAGCAGGATGCTGGTATATGAGCAGGATGGGGGTTTATAGCAGGATCATATACCGTGTTTCCCCGATAGTAAGACACCCCCGATAGTAAGACGTAGTGGGGGTTTTGGGGGGGGTCGGCTAATGTAAGACGTACCCCGAAAGTAAGACATAGTAAAAATTTATTTATTTATTTTTTTTTTCTTTACAGTACAGTTATAGCGGCCGAGCGCTCAGCTGAGAGCCCTGACATGCCGGCATGTGACAGCTCTCAGCTGAGAGCCCTGACATGCCGGCGGCCGAGCGCTCAGCTGAGCGCCCTGACATGCCGCCGGCATGTGACAGCGCTCAGCTGAGCGCCCTGACATGCCGGCGGCAAAGTGCTCAGCTGAGCGCCCTAACATGCCGGCGGCCGAGCGCTCAGCTGAGCGCCCTGACATGCCGCCGGCATGTGACAGCTCTCAGCTGAGAGTCCTGACATGCCGCCGGCAAAGCGCTCAGCTGAGAGCTGACACATGCCGGCGGTCGGGCGCTCAGCTGAGCGCCCTGACATGCCGGCGGCTTAGCGCTCAGCTGAGAGGTGACACATGCCGGCGGTCGAGCGCTCAGCTGAGCGCCCTGACATGCCGGCGGCTGAGCGCTCAGCTGAGAGCTGACACATGCCGGCGGTCGGGCGCTCAGCTGAACGCTCGGCTACCGAATGTTGAAATGTTGCAGTAATGTTGTCCGTGGTCCATCAGGACCATGGACAACATACAAAATCACACAGCCTCAGTGCCCTCATGTGCAGCCGCTGGTGGTTAAGTTTCCTTAACTTGCGGTACACTTAGAGCGCAATCGCGGCAAGTCCCCATACGGTACATTGCATGGAGACTTGCTGCGATTGCTGTGGGATTTTTTCCAATATAAGACATACCCCGAAAGTAAGACAGTGGCACTTTTGGGGGTAAAAAGAATGTAAGACACTGTCTTACTTTCGGGGAAACACGGTACAAGGCAGGAGGATCATTACCAGGAAGGGGTACCTTAGTAGAGAATTTGGGGACATTACCCCCATAAAAGTGTCAGCAGCAGATCCTCGCCCCATAACAGTGTGTCATGACCACATTTTTTTGCTTAAAGTTTTATTTTCCCATTTTCCTCCTCTAAAACCAGGGTGCGTCTTATAGTCCGAAAAATACGGTAATTTAACCCTAGAACGTATACCTGGGGCCTCGCAGGCCTGCTAGATTACTTGTTTTCTATGGTTGATTTCTATGGTTGCTCGTTCTAGGGTTAAGAAACAAATGTACAAAGTGATAGGCTTTGGTAACACAAATCTGTCTACAATATCACCTGCATTCCGTGGTACAAATTCTGGTGCAAGTGCCCAATCTTCTCTGGGTAATTGAACAGGCACTCGCTGATGTTCAAAGGGAGCGGACCGTAAAGGTGTAATAGATGGTTCAGAAATTCTACGGCCAACCCGAGGGACAGGCATATAAGGAACAATGGACGGCTCAGAGACTCTACGGCTGTCAAGGTAGAGTGAAGGTAACACAAAATGCTGACATTGTGGAAGGTGCAGGAAACTGGAGAATATAAAAAAGGAAGTTTTAGTTTTCAATACATCCAAAAAACAAATGAAACATTTCACTCCATTATAGACAACCAATAGATTGAAACTTGTTATCCATTAATATAAACAAAAACACACATTTAAATAAATGATAAAGTACCTCAAAACTTAACCCCCAAAAAAGACAAGCCAAAAAAGGGATTTTCAGAGCACCATAACATTTCTATTTTTTGACATCTGGGACTAAGTGATGGCTTACATTTTGCACCCTGTGCTGAGGATTTTATAGATACCATTTTTTAGTTAGATCGGTTTAGATTCCCTCTTATTGCAGTGTTGTGAACACACAAACACTAAAGCGGGCTTTACACGTACGATATCGTTAAAGAATTATCGTCGGGGTCACTGTTTGTGACGTACATCCGGCGTCATTAACGAGATCGCAGCGTGTAACACTTAAGAGCGATCTTAAACGATCGCAAAAGACGGCAAAATAGTTTGCCGTGGAGAGGTCGTCCTGAAACAAAATCATTTTCAGGATGTTAGCGATGTTGTTCCTCGTTCCTGCGGCAGCACACATCGGTGTGTGTGACACTGCAGGAGCGACGAACATCTCCTTACCTGCCTTAATCGGCAATGCGGAAGGAAGAAGGTGGGCGGGATGTTTAAGTCCCGCTCATCTCCGCTTCTATTGTCCGCCTGCCATGTGAAGTCGTTGTGACGCCGCACAACCCGCCCCCTTAGAAAGGAGGCGGATCAACGGCCAGAGCGACGTTGCATGGGCAGGTAAGTAGTGTGACGGGGTAAGCGAGGTTGTGCGACACAGGCAGCGATATGCCCGTGTCGCACAACCGACGGGGGCAGGTACGATCGCTTGCGATCTCGCTAGCGAGATCACAGCGTGTAACGCCAGTTTTAATCTTTGTTATGCTGTTTACCAATCGTATTAATTTATATTTTGATTAAGAATGAGTAGATCCGTGCGAAGTTTGCGACTGCTGTGCTCAGCTGAAACTTCAGTTCAGTTTGGGACTAACAATCCAAACTCCATATAAGACCGGTTTTAGACGTTCGTGTTTAATCAGGTACCAGTCACATGCATGTTATGGTCACACGTGTGACATCCGTGTCTGCATACGTGTGACAGGTAGTGGAGAGAACACTGGTCCACAGAGACACTGGTCCACAGAGACACTGGTCCACAGAGACACTGGTCCACAGAGACACTGGTCCACAGAGACACTGGTCCACAGAGACACTGGTCCACAGAGACACTGGTCCACAGAGACACTGGTCCACAGAGACACTGGTCCACAGAGACACTGGTCCACAGAGACACAGACACATCCCCGCTGCACTGACTATTCAGTGAGCATAATGAGCGGGGGTCAGGAGCAGGAGGCAGCAGAGCCGGACATAGCAACGCTAGATACAGGTAAATATAGAAAATATATTTCTATAAAAGACCCGTGTTTTCTCCGGTACCGTCACACGGATCACGTCAAGTGTACGATCCATGTGAAACCCATGCTGCCGGAGGAAAAAAAGTGGACATGCCTGCGTGTGTGCATGCGGGGTCATGAGAGGTCACACGGTCAGTGTGAAAACAGACATGCGAGTAACAGAAAATAGCATGGGTACGTGTGGCATCAGTGTTAAAAACTGATGTCACATGTACCTAAAACCAGCCTAAGTGTCAATGGGGACAGTTTGGTGCTGGGAAAAAAAAAAAAAATGGTCCTAGTAAGGGCCAGGGGGTCCTAATAAGGAAGCAAAATGTGGGTAAGAGCAGGACTATTGCTCTGCAAACAGAATTTAAAAAAAAAAAAACAAAAAACACATGTGGTCTCCCAATTTTTGATAAGCGCAGGTAAAGCAGAACTCTTTGGGCTGGTATTATCAGGCTGGGAAGGCCCATCCTAAAAAATAGCAGCCCCAGCTACCCCAGAAGTGACACATCCAAATTCTTCTACAAGTTGTCCTGAAATGAGATACATGTAAAGAACAAAAGTTTAACAGCTATTTCAGAAGAATTAAGTAAAATCCATCTGTCTCTAAGCAAGTGTCTCTTGAATTAAACAGAAATAAAAAAAAAAAAATTTGGTACGGTGTTAGCCAGTTGAAAAATGATTAATTGCTCTCAGTGAGAAATTTATAATCTTGTAGTTGGGATACCTTTTAATGGCAAACTAAAAAAAATGATGTTACATTGCAAGCTTTCAAGACTCAAGACCAGATACAGATCCCCACACAGAACTAAGATTCCTGGGACATTCCCATGTTCCTCTTCCAATGTGGTGTACTTAAAGGGAACCTGTCATCAGGAATTTGGCTTTCAACCTAAACGTTTCCCCCTCTGCAGCTCCTGGGCTGCATTCTAGGAAGGTTTTTGTACTTTTTGTGCCCCTTTTTAAACCAAAATAAACACTTTATAAACTTGTACCTTTCTGTTTGAAAATCTTGTTAATTTTCCATGGGGGCGGGCCGTGTGGCGTCCGTTGCTGTAGCTTACGCCGTCCCCCATGCTCCAAATCATGCCTCATAACGCCGCCCACTGCGCCGAGGTCCCGTGCACGCCGGGACACCTAGTGACGTGGTCGCAGGCACGAGAGTATGGGCGGCGCTGTGATTGCATCGCAAGTGCCCGCCCATACTCTCGTGTGCGCGCTCGCCCCTCTGTACGTCGCTCAGATCCTCTGCTTCTCCTGTGCTCCGCTCCTCCCATCTATTTCCTGCTGCAGGGTACGATGGGAAGGAGGTGACGTCGGGCCGGCGCAGAACGCTGGAGGCAGTGGGGGAAAGGGCGGGCACGAGAGTATGGGCGGGCACTTGCGATGCAATCACAGCGCCGCCCATACTCTCGTGCATGCGACCACGTCACTAGGTGTCCCGGCGTGCACGGGACCTCGGCGCAGTGGGCGGCGTTATGAGGCATGATTTGGAGCATGGGGGACGGCGTAAGCTACAGCAACGGACGCCACACGGCCCGCCCCCATGGAAAATTAACAAGATTTTTAAACAGAAAGGTACAAGTTTATAAAGTGTTTATTTTGGTTTAAAAAAGGGGCACAAAAAGTACAAAAACCTTCCTAGAATGCAGCCCAGGAGCTGCAGAGGGGGAAACGTTTAGGTTGAAAGCCAAATTCCTGATGACAGGTTCCCTTTAATAGGACATATAGTGCACAGGATTAAGGGTTTTTATGTTGGAGAAACAGGACAGCGACTAAGAAAGGATTAGGGTTCACCATCACAGACAAAAAAATCCATTTACCTGTGGCCAAACATTTGTGTGCTTCAGGACACAACATAAATCATGAAAGTTGTCATATTAAACCAACTTCAGATCAGAGCCATCGCAGGGTCTGGGAATACAAATATATTGCAATTGTTTAACTATCCACACAGAACTTAAGGTGGTGTCACACACAGCGACGACGACAACGACGTCGCTGCTACGTCACCATTTTCTGTGACGTTGCAGCGACGTCCCGTCGCTGTCGCTGTGTGTGACATCCGGCAACGAGCTGGCCCCTGCTGTGAGGTCGTTGCTCGTTGCCGAATGTCCTGCTTCATTTTTTCGTCGTCGCTCTCCCGCTGTGAAGCACACATTGCTGTGTGTGACAGCGAGAGAGCGACGAAATGAAGCGAGCAGGGAGCAGGAGCCGGCGTCTGGCAGCTGCGGAAAGCTGTAACCACTGTAAACATCGGGTAACCAAGGGAAGACCTTCCCTGGTTACCCGATATTTACCTTCGTTACCAGCCTCCGCCGCTCTTGCTGCTAGTGCCGGCTCCTGCTCTGTGCACATGTAGCTGCAGTACACATCGGGTTAATTAACCCGATGTGTACTGTAGCTAGGAGAGCAAGAAGCCAGCGCTAAGCAGTGTGCACGGCTCCCTGCACATGTAGCGATGTTATGATCGCTGCTGCGTCGCTGTGTTTGACAGCTAAGCAGCGATCATAACAGCGACTTACAAGGTCGCTGTTAAATCACAGAAAATGGTGACGTAACAGCGATGTCGTTCTTGTTATGTGTGACACCAGCTTTAATCTGTCATAAGGATTTAGGACCCACTACAAAATCTGAGGAGTCTGCTCCAGAGACTGAGGGCAGCAGACCTCTGATCCTACATGGATATTGGGACAATAAAACCTCCAGTAATGAAAGCCAATTAAAGGGAACCTGTCAGCAGAAATTTCGCCCAAAACCTAAAAGATTCCCCCTCTGCAGCTCCTGGGCTGCATTCTAGAAAGGTCCCAGTTATTATTGTGCCCCATGTGAGACCAAAATAAAGACTTTATAAAGTGGTACCTTTTTGTATGCAGATACTGTAAATGTGACACGGGGGCGGGCTCTCTGGTGTCCGTTATTCTGCCTCCTGGTCCTGTATGCCGCCCCCATCGCTCCTTTCCATACCTGATGCACCGCCCACTGCTCCAGCCATCCCCGCGCATGCCCAGTGCTAGTCTCACGGGACTGAGCAGTGTGACCGCTGGTGACGTGTGCGCAGGCAAGTGATTATGGGCGGGGCTGTGATTGTTATCAGCAAGTACCCGCCCATAAACTCGTGAGCGTGCAAACCTCACCAGCGGTCACACTGTGCTCAGGGTAGATGCTAGACTATGGGCTGCTTCCAGGGATGACGTCCCTTTTGTCACGTGATAGTATTTTGAACACGCCCCTATCACGTGACAAAAGGGACGTCATCCCTGGAACACTGCTCAGTCCCGTGAGACTGGCACTGGGCATGCGCGGGGATGGCTGGAGCAGTGGGCGGTGCATCAGCTATGGAAAGGAGCGATGGAGGGCGGCATACAGGACCAGGAGGCAGAATAAACGGACGCCAGAAAGCCCACCCCCGTGTCACATTTACAGTATCTGAATAAAAAAAGGTACCACTTTATAAAGTCTTTATTTTGGTCTCACATGGGGCACAATAATAACAGGGACCTTTCTAGAATGCAGCACAGGAGCTGCAGAGGGGGAATCTTTTAGGTTTTGGGCGACATTTCTGCTGACAGGTTCCCTTTAAGGATTCTCTCTAAAGGCCCAGACACACACACACACACACACACACACACACACACACACACACGACTTACCAGCGATCCCGAAAACGATGCGACCTGATAGAGATCGCAGGTAAGTCGCTGGGAGGTCGCAGGTGAGATGTCACACAGTCAGATCTTACCAGCGATGCAGGAACAATACAGGTTGAAGTAGCGACCTGTATAACGATCTCAGCAGTCACTGACCCTGTCACACAGTGTCAAACACAGCGATGTGTCCTGCCCAGCAGGACATCGCCTTTGAAGAAAATAGCCTGGACCATTCGGCAACGACTAGAGATCTCACGGCAGGGGCCTGATCGCTGGTGTCACACAAAACAAGATCGCTAACGGGATCGCTACTGCGTCACAGAAACCGTGACTCAGCTGCGATCTCGTTATGTGTGACGGTACCTTTATCTTCGTGTTAATTTAAAGGTCTTTACTATACCATGCCTCTACTTTGTATATATTTGTGTTTCTTCAGATATTGTTATACCATGCCTGATTGAGACCTAAGGAGTCTCAAAAGGTTGCTCTAACATTTATTTTATTTTAGTTAGCCATTAAAAAGGTATCAGAACTACAAGATTATAATTGTGTTTCTCTCACAGAGCAATCATTGTTGAATTAATCAGGTACTGAAAAGTGTCATGTGCCTCTCCACAAATCTTGCTCTAGTCTGATTTCTGGAGTAAATTACGCCACAAATTAGACAAGCTGTGGAGTCACACAATATTCCATCAGAGCTGGGCCAAACTAGTTTGAAAAAGCTTAATGTTTCAACTTACCAAAGTGTTTTAAGCCAATTTCTGGCAAACCAGCTTTGATGAATAGGGGGTTAGAGGATTTCAACAGAGAATGCAGACCAATATGCCTTTTCACATGTTTTATTTACAACCAATTTAAGAGAGAAAGCCAAGCTAATAAAAAGATAAGTCCACTAATAAAAGTATTCAAAAACAGAAATATTTGCTGATTGTAGGTAGCCATGTTACCTTTAAAGGGAACCAAACATCAGGTTTTTCGTGTAGAAGGTGCAGCCAGTGCAGTACTGGCACTATCATGCACGTTGTGTACATACCATCAGGGTGCAGCTCGGGTGTTTAGGCAGCGAAATCCAACTTTATAAAGTTTGAAAATTCGTGCACTTTTTGATTGACGTGTGCACCTCTGCTGCTAATGTCCGGGCGTGTTATGCACGTGTATCCCCGCCCCCACTCCTCCCTCTCTCTGGCTGTATTTAAATTTCCCTCTTCAGTGACATGACGTCTGAGTTGGCGCCTGCGCATAGCGCTCATCTCCGGTGCCATGTTACTGAAGCCCGCTGTATCATGCAGCCAGGTGCACGAGAGGGCGGCACATGCGCCCTCGCTTCTTCAGATCCAGTTGTGACCGCGGGAGCGCGCGTGGTTACAACAGGACTGCAGATCAGCTGACAGGAGGACGAGATTGCTACGCTACCAGCACAGCAGCTGCCTAGGACACCGGGGCTCAGGTGAGTTCACAATGCTGTGTGCGCGCCCCTGCGTTGACCTGAGCTCACCTTCTGAATGCCAGGTCACCGCAGGAAAGCACTCACAGCTGTGTGTCTGTGCTATGTGTGTGATTCTGTGCAGTGTGTGTGTGTGTGTGTTGAATCCAGGCCTGGCATCACTGGAGTTTCCTCCGGTAGCCAGTCTGACGCTGCACTGAAGTGTGTTTTTTTTCCAGATGATATTGGATCCGGATTGGACAGCGCGGGACCCTTGACCCAGGATTACTGCGGAGAGGGGTTCTTTATTTCAATAAAGATGGAGTCACTAATTGTGTTGTGTTTTATTTCTAATAAAAATATTTTTCTGCTTTTTTTTTTATCTTTACTAGAAATTCATGGTGGCCATGTCTAATATTGGCGTGACACCATGAATTTCGGGCTTGGGGCTAGCTGATAATACACACCTAGCCCTAACCCCATTATTACCCAGTGAGCCACCCGGCATCAGGGCAGCTGTAAGTTGGCTACAGCGCCAGAAGACGGCGCTTCTATGAAAGCGCCATTTTCTGGGGTGGCTGCGGACTGCAATTCGCAGCGAGGGTGCCCAGAAAGCATGGGCACCCTGCACTGCGGATTCCAATCCCCAGCTGCCTAGTTGTACCTGGCTGGACTGAAATTCATGAAAAAAAAAAAAAAAAAAAAGGCTTCTCTATATTTTTGGTTCCCAGCCGGGTACAAATAGGCAGCTGGGGGTTGGGGAAGCCCGTAGCTGCCTGCTGTACCTGGCTAGCATGGAAAAACATGAAGCCCACGTCTCTTTTTTTGGGGGGCGGGGCAAAAAAATCCTGCATACAGTCCTAGATGGAGGATGCTGAGCCTTGTAGTTTGGCAGTTGCTGTCTGCTCTCCTGCATACACTATTGGATGAAGTATGCTGAGCCTTATAGTTCTGCTCCCCCTGCATACAGTCCTGGATGGAGCATGCTGAGCCTTAGTTCTGCAGCTGTCTGCTCTCCTGCATAGACTAGTGGAGAATGAAGAACATATTGAAGGAAATGACAGACTTTTCTTTAACAATCTTTAATGGAATTGTTCACTGTTAAAATACGCATAAAAACGCAGTGAGCAAAAAAACACCAAAATGCGGTATAAACGCATGCTTTTTTTGCCGCGGGTGCGTTTTTGTCTGCTCATTCTTTTCTCCCTATCAGAGCAGAACCGCTCAGATCAGGAGAAATGCTCATCTCCTGTAATCGGCTGCTGGTTATAGGACCTGCGTCACGTGAGCTACAGGAGTAATCACAAGACCCAGTGCTAACACGACAACCATCGGATCCATGTGATCCCATCACGTGACTTCCTGTGGAGGCTGGTGATTATGCAAATAAAGCGATCGCCATTAAAATGGCGCTGTGAGATTTTTACAGTGATATTTAAGGGGTTGACAGGTACAGGTGGATAGCGAATCCACTCGCACCTGCAAGGCACACGTCAGCTGCACAAATCAGCTGACATTTCCGCTGATCGCTGCTGGCATCTGCGTCTGCCAGTGTGGATTACCAAAATGAGTGCAGGGACGGAAAATATTTAAACGGATTTGTTAAGGAGTTGATAAACGCATTAACAAAAACGAGGCCAAAATCTTGATCTTTCATATTTTTTTTTGGTCAGAAGCTGTGTTTGTGACCACAGGTAAAAAAGATGCAGCGTGCTGTCATAGCCATTGAGTTATTTGTCTGCAAAGCTGCTCAAGTTCTTGTACATTCTCAATATTTCAATACCTTTGTTTAAATTAAAAAACAAACATTTTAAAATAATTGTTTGTTTTTTGGGAATAGGTTCTGTTGCCCCCATGTAGTAGTTTTCAAACACTTAGTATTATGGTGCGCTTTATAATATATGTAGGACTATGAGGTGCATTAGATTATACGGACAACTATATGGGGCACATTACTATATGGAGGACTGTATGCTGGAGGGAGAGGCAGGGGGAGCAGAACTACAAGGCTCAGCATACTCCATCCACTAGTGGATGCAGGAGAGCAGACAGCAGCTGCCAAACTACAAGGCTCAGCATCCTCCATCTAGGACTGTATGCAGGGTTCAGGTACAGCGGCAGGAACGGCTGCCCCCAACCCCCAGCTGCCTATTTGTACCCAGCTGGGAACTAAAAAGTATAGGGAAGCCCTTTTTTTATTTCATGAAATAAAAAAAAAAAAAAAGACATGGGCTTCGCCCCAATTTTTGAGTCCAGCCAGGTACAACTAGGCAGCTGGGGATTGGAATCCGCAATGCAGAGTGCCCAAGCTTTCTGGGCACCCCAGATGCTAATTGCAGTCCGCAGCCACCCCAGAAAATGGCGCTTTCATAAAAAAAAAACCTACACACTTCAGTGCAGCGTCGGACTGGGTACCGGAGGAAACTCCAGTAATGCCAGGCCTGATTCAGGACAACACACACACTACACCCACACTACACCCACACACACTACACCCACTACACCCACACCCACTACACCCACACCCACTACACCCACACACACACTACACCCACACACACACTACACCCACACACACACTACACCCACACACACACTACACCCACACACACTACACCCACACACACTACACCCACTACACCCACACACACTACACCCACACACACTACACCCACTACACCCACACACTACACCCACACACACTACACACACCCACACACACAACTACACCCACACACCCTACTCACACCCACACACACACCCACCCTACACCCACACCCACCCACCCACACTACACCCACACCCACACACTACACCCACACCCACACACTACACCCAACCACACACACTACACCCACCCACCCACACTACACCCACCCACCCACACTACACCCACCCACACTACACCCACCCACACTACACCCACCCACACTACACCCACCCACACTACACCCACCCACACTACACCCACCCACACTACACCCACCCACACTACACCCACCCACTACACCCAACCACACACACTACACCCACCCACACACACTACACCCAACACACACACTACACCCAACCACTACACCCACCCACACACACTACACCCACCCACCCACACACACACACTACACCCACCCACACACTACACCCACCCACACACTACACCCACCCACACACAATACCCCCCCACACAATACCCCCCCCCCCACACACACACAATACCCCCCCCCCCCCCCCACACACACACACACACACACACACACACACTATACCCCCACACACACAAACTACACCCAACCAATACACTACACCCACACACACTACACCCAACCACACACACTACACCCACACACTACACACACTACACCCACACACTACACCCACCCACACACACACACACTACACCCACACACACACACTACACCCACACACACACACTACACCCACACACACACACTACACCCACACACACAACACTACACCCACTACACACTACACCCACACACACACTACACCCACACACACACACTACACACACACTACACCCACACACACTACACCCACACACACACACACACACTACACCCACCCCCACACAATACCCCCCCCACACACACACACACACACTATACCCCACACACACACACACTACACCCACCCACTACACTACACCCACCCACACACACACACTACACCCAACCACACACTACACCCACACACACACACTACACCCAACCCACACACTACACCCAACCACACACTACACCCAACCACACACACACTACACCCAACCACACACACACTACACCCAACCACACACACACTACACCCAACCACACACACACTACACCCAACACACACACACTACACCCAACCACACACACACACTACACCCAACCACACACACACACTACACCCAACCACCCAACACCCACCCACCCTACACCCACCCACCACACCCACACACACTACACCCACCCACACACTACACCCACACTACACCCACACACACACACTACACCCACCCACACACTACACCCACCCACACACTACACCCACCCACACACTACACCCACCCACACACTACACCCACCCACACACAATACCCCCCCCACACAATACCCCCCCCCCCACACACACACACACACACACACACTATACCCCCACACACACAACTACACCCAACCAATACACTACACCCCACACTACACTCCAACCTACACACACTACACCCACCCACTACACCCACCCACCCACACACTACACCCACCCACACACAATACCCCCCCCACACACACACACACTATACACACACACACACACACTATACCCCCCCCCGACACACACACACACTATACCCCCACACACACACACTACTATACCCCCACACACACACACTATACCCCACACACACACACTATACCCCCACACACACACTATACCCCCACACACACACACACACACACACACAACCCCCACACACACACACACACACACACACTATACCCCCACACACACACACACACACACTATACCCCCACACACACTATACCCCCACACACACTATACCCCACACACACACTATACCCCCCACACACACACTATACCCCACACACACACTATACCCCCACACACACACTATACCCCCACACACACACTACACCCCCACACACACACACTACACCCCCACACACACACACTATACCCCCACACACACACACTACACCCACCACTACACTACACCCAACCACAAACACTACACCCACCCACACACTACACCCACCCACACACTACACCCACCCACACTACACCCACCCACACACACTACACCCACCCGACCCACCTATCCCACACACACACACACTATACCCACACTATACCCCCACACACACACACACTATACCCCCACACACACACACACTACACCCACACACACACACACACACACACACACACACACACTATACCCCACACACACACACACTACTATATCCCACACACACACTCACACACACACACTATACCCACACACAACACACACACACACACTAACCCCACACACACACACTATACCCACACACACACACACACACACACACACACACACTATACCCCCCCCACACACACACACACACAACACACACTATACCCCCACAAACACACACACACACTATACAACCCACACACACACACACACAACACACACACACACACATTATACCCCCACACACACACACACACACACACACTATACCCCCCCCCACACACACACACACACACTATACCCCCACACACACACACACTATACCCCACACACTATACCCACACACTATACCCACACACTATACCCCCCCCCACACACACACACACACACACTATACCCACACACACACACTATACCCCCCCACACACACACACACACACTATACCCCCCCACACACACACTATACCCCCACACACACACACACACTATACCCCCCACACACACACACACTATACCACACACACACACACACACACACACTATACCCCCCCCACACACACACTATACCCCCCCCACACACACACTATACCCCCACACACACACACACACTATACCCCCCCCCACACACACACTATACCCCCCCCACACACACACACACACACACACTATACCCCCACACACACTATACCCCCACACACACACACACACACACACACACACACACACACACATACACCCACCCACTACACTACACCCACACACTACACCCAACCACACACACTACACCCACACTACACCCAACCACTACACTACACCCACACACACTACACCCACCCACACACACTACACCCCCCCACACACACTACACCCCCCACACACACACACACACACTATACCACACACACACACACACACACACACACACACACACTATACCCCACACACACACACACACACTATACCCCCCCACACACACACACTATACCCCCACACACACACACACACACTAACCCCCCCACACACACACACACTATACCCCCACACACTATACCCCCACACACACACACACACTATACCCCCACACACACACACACACACTATACCCCCACACACACACTATACCCACACACACACACACACACACTATACCCCCACACACACACACACACACTATACCCCACACACACACTATACCCACACACACACACTATACCCCACACACACACACTATACCCACACACACACACTATACCCACACACACACACTATACCCACACACACACACACTATACCCACACACACACACACACTATACCCACACACACACACACTATACCCCACACACTATACCCACACTATACCCCCACACACACACACACTATACCCCCACACACACACTATACCCCCACACACACTATACCCCCACACACACTATACCCCCACACACACTACACACACCCCACACACTACACCCCCACACCACACACTACACCCACACACACACACACTACACCCACTACACCCACTACACCCACTACACCCACTACACCCACCCACCCTACACCCACTACACCCACCCACACTACACCCACCCACTACACTACACCCACACACTACACCCAACCACCCGCCCACACACACTACACCCACACTACACCCACCCACCCATACACCCACCCACACTACACCCAACCACACACACTACACCCACCCACACACACACTACACCCACCCACACTATACCCCCACACACACACACACACTATACCCCCACACACGCACACTATACCCCCCACACACGCACACTATACCCCCACACACGCACACACACACTATACCCCCACACACACACACACTATACCCCCCCCACACACACACACACACTATACCCCCACACACACACACACACACACCACACACACACACACACACACTATACACACACACACACACACACTATACCCCCACACACACACACACTAACCCCACACACACACACACTATACCCCCACACGCACACTATACCCCCACACCACACTACCCCCCACAACCCACACACTACCCACCCACACACACACACACTATACCCACACACACACACACTATACCCCCCCAACACACACACACACACACTATACCCCCACACACACACACTATACCCACACACACACACACACACACACACACTATACCCCCACACACACTATACCCCCACACACACACTATACCCCACACACACACTACCCCCACACACACACTATACCCCCCCACACACACACTATACCCCCCCACACACACCACTATACCCCCCCACACACACACACACACACACACTATACCCCCACACACACACACACACACACACACTATACCCCCCACACACACACACACACACACACACACACACACACACACTATACCCCCCACACACTATACACCACACACACACACACACACACCACTATACCCCCACACACACACCACACACACACACACACACTATACCCCCACACACACACACACACACACTATACCCCCCACACACACACTATACCCCCCACACACACTATACCCCCCCCCACACACACACACTATACCCCCCACACACACACACACACTATACCACACACACACACACACACTATACCCCCCACACACACACACACACACACACACACACACACACTATACCCCCCCCACACACACACACACTATACCCCCCACACACACACACACTATACCCCCCACACACACACACTATACCCCC
>NC_134354.1:307874871-307879871 GCF_048569485.1 Anomaloglossus baeobatrachus
CACACTATACCCCCCCACACACACACTATACCCCCCCACACACACACTATACCCCCCCACACACACACACACTATACCCCCCCCACACACAACACACACTATAACCCCCCACACACACACACTATACCCCCCCACCCACACACACTATACCCCCCCCACACACACACTATACCCCCCCCCCCCCACACACACACTATACCCCCCCCCCCCCACACACTATACCCCCCCCCACAACACACACTATACCCCCCCCACACACACACTATACCCCCCCACACACACACACTATACCCCCCCACACACACACACTATACCCCCCCCCCACACACACACTATACCCCCCCCCACACACTATACCCCCCCACACACACACACTATACCCCCCCCCACACACACACACACACACACACTATACCCCCCCCCCCCACACACACACACTATACCCCCCCACACACACACACACACTATACCCCCCCCCCCCCACACACACACACACACAACCCACACACAGACACACACACACACACACACTATACCCCCACACACACACACACACACACTATACCCCCCCCCACACACACACACACACACACTATACCCCCACACACACACACACACACTATACCCCCCCCACACACACACACACACACACACACTATACCCCCCCACACACACACACTATAACCCCCCCACACACACACTATACCCCCCCCCCACACACACACACACACACACTATACCCCCCCCACACACACACACTATACCCCCCCCCCACACACAGACACACACACTATACCCACACACACACACTATACCCCCACACACACACACACACTATACCCCCCCACACACACACACACACTATACCCACACACACACACACTATACCCCCCCACACACACACTATACCCCCCACACACACTATACCCCCACACACACACACTATACCCACACACACACACACTATACCCCCACACACACACACTATACCCCCCCACACACACACTATACCCCCCCACACACACACACTATACCCCCCCCCCCACACACACACACACTATACCCCCCCCACACACACACACACACTATACCCCCCACACACACACTATACCCACACACTATACCCCCCCCACACACACACACACACACTATACCCCCCCACACACACACACACACACACACACACACACACTAAACCCCACACACACACACACACACACACTAAACCCCCCCACACACACACACTATACCCCCCCACACACACACACTATACCCCCCCCACACACACACACTATACCCCCCCACACACACACACTATACCCCCCCACACACACACACTATACCCCCCCACACACACACACTATACCCCCCCCACACACACACACTATACCCCCCCACACACACACACTATACCCCCCCCACACACACACACTATACCCCCCCACACACACTATACCCCCCCACACACACTATACCCCCCCACACACACACACACTATACCCCCCCACACACACACACACTATACCCCCCCACACACACACACACACTATACCCCCCCACACACACACACACTATACCCCCCCACACACACACACACTATACCCCCCCACACACACACACTATACCCCCCCCACACACACTATACCCCCCCCCACAACACTATACCCCCCCCCACACACACTATACCCCCCCCACACACTATACCCCCCCCCACACACACTATACCCCCCCCCCCACACACACACACTATACCCCCCCCACACACACACACTATACCCCCCCCACACACACACACTATACCCCCCCCACACACACACACACTATACCCCCCCCCCCCCACACACACACACACACACACACACACACTAAACCCACACACACACACACACTAAACCCACACACACACACACACACACACACTAAACCCACACACACACACTATACCCCCCACACCCACACACACACACTATACTACCACACACACACACACACACTATACCCCCCCACACACACACACACACTATACCCCCCCCCACACACACACACACTATACCCCCCCCCCACACACACACACTATACCCCCCCCCACACACACACACTATACCCCCCCACACACACACACTATACCCCCCCACACACACACACTATACCCCCCCCCACACACACACTATACCCCCCCCACACACACACACTATACCCCCCCCCACACACACACTATACCCCCCCACACACACACACACTATACCCCCCCCCCACACACACACTATACCCCCCCCACACACACACACTATACCCCCCCCCACACACACACTATACCCCCCCCCCACACACACACACTATACCCCCCCACACACACACTATACCCCCCCACACACACACACTATACCCCCCCCACACACACACACTATACCCCCCCACACACACACACACTATACCCCCCCACACACACACACACACACAATACCCCCCCCACACACACACACACTATACCCCCCCCCACACACACACACACTATACCCCCCCCACACACACACACTATACCCCCCCCCCACACACACACACACTATACCCCCCCCACACACCACACACACTATACCCCCCCACACACACACACACACTATACCCCCCCACACACACACACACTATACCCCCCCACACACACACACACTATACCCCCCCACACACACACACACACACACACTATACCCCCCCACACACACACACACACTATACCCCCCCACACACACACACTATACCCCCCCACACACACACACTATACCCCCCCACACACACACACTATACCCCCCCACACACACACACTATACCCCCCCACACACACACACTATACCCCCCCACACACACACACTATACCCCCCCACACACACACACACACACTATACCCCCACACACACACACACACACACACACACACTATACCCCCCCCCACACACACACACTATACCCCCCCCACACACACACACACTATACCCCCCCACACACACACACACACACTATACCCCCCCCACACACACTATACCCCCCCACACACACACTATACCCCCCCACACACACACTATACCCCCCCACACACACACACACACACTATACCCCCCCCCACACACACACACACACACACACACTATACCCCCCCCCCACACACACACACACACACACACACACACACACTATACCCCCCCCCACACACACACACACACACACACTATACCCCCCCACACACACACACACACTATACCCCCCCACACACACACACTATACCCCCCCACACACACACACACACTATACCCCCCACACACACACACTATACCCCCCCACACACACACACACTATACCCCCCCACACACACACACTATACCCCCCCACACACACACACACTATACCCCCCCACACACTATACCCCCCCCCACACACACACACACACTATACCCACACACACACACACACACACTATACCCACACACACACACACACTATACCCCCACACACACACTATACCCCCCCACACACACACACACACACTATACCCCCACACACCCTATACCCCCACACACCCTATACCCCCACACACACACACACCGCTATACCCCCACACACACACACACACCCTATACCCCCACACACACACACACACCCTATACCCCCACACACACACACCCTATACCCCCACACACACACACACCCTATACCCCCACACACACACACACCCTATACCCCACACACACACACACCCTATACCCCCACACACACACACACCCTATACCCCCACACACACACACACACTATACCCCCCCACACACACACACTATACCCCCCCCACACACACACACACTATACCCCCCCACACACACACTATACCCCCCCACACACACACACACTATACCCCCCCCACACACACACACACTATACCCCCCCACACACACACACACTAAACCCCCCCACACACACACTATACCCCCACACACACACACACACACACACACTATACCCCCACACACCCTATACCCCCACACACACACACACCCTATACCCCCACACACACACACACACACCCTATACCCCCACACACACACACACACCCTATACCCCCACACACACACACACACACCCTATACCCCCACACACACACACACCCTATACCCCCACACACACACACACCCTATACCCCCACACACACACACACCCTATACCCCCACACACACCCTATACCCCCACACACACACACACCCTATACCCCCACACACACACACACCCTATACCCCCACACACACACACACACCCTATACCCCCACACACACACACACCCTATACCCCCACACACACACACACCCTATACCCCCACACACACACACACACCCTATACCCCCACACACACACACACACCCTATACCCCCACACACACACACACTATACCCCCACACACACACACACTATACCCCCACACACACACACTATACCCCCCACACACACACACTATACCCCCACACACACACACACACACACACACACCCAACTATACCCACATACACACACACACACACACACTACTGTGAGTGCTTTCCTGCGGTGACCTGGCATTCAGAAGGTGAGCTCAGGTCAACGCAGGGGCGCACACACAGCATTGTGAACTCACCTCACCTGAGCCCCGGTGTCCTAGGCGGCTGCTGTGCTGGTAGCGTAGCAATCGCGTCCTCCTGTCAGCTGATCTCCAGTCCAGTTTTAACCGCGCGCGCTCCCGCGGTCACAACGGGATCTGAAGAAGCGAGGGCGCATGCGGCGCCCTCTCGTGCACCCGGCTGCACGGCACAGCGGGCTTCAGTAACATGGCGCCGGAGATAAGCGCTATGCGCGCAGGCGCCAACTCCGTCATGTGACTGAAGAGGGAAATTTAAATACAGCCAGAGAGAGGGAGGAACAGACAGCAGGGGGGGGGGGGCGGGGATACACGTGCATAACACGCCCGGACATCAGGAGAGAGTGAGGAA